>NW_026068142.1:830208-949640 GCF_014885135.2 Alexandromys fortis | reverse complement strand
TATATATATACTCTTGTTTAAGATATAGCACCTATGCAGCTCATTTATAATGTAATGTAGAGTTCTAGAGCTTTAAATATTATTACAAACTGTTTAGGATAATTAGAAAATGTAGGTAAGTATTTAGTCATGTGTAACAATCAAGGTTAAATATATTTTAGAAAACTAGACAATCTTCAAACGATTCAGAGAACTACAGAATATGGCATTTAAGATGTTTAGTAACCTAAGGTTTTACATGCCTGTGAGGCAATCTGCTTCTAGAAGCAGCAATTTATTTCATAAAAAGATAATAGGCTTGAAGAACCTTCATGTGAATTTTGCTTTTACTGTGGCTAAGCTAGTCATTTCAGCAAGAAACTGCCCTTTGTGTTGGCTGCTGACAGTATTTCATACAAAGTGGACAAGCAGGGCACAAAAGAAAATGACTGCCAAACTTTGCCAAGACAAGATTGCACAGTTCTTCAAAATTCCCACTTCACAGAAAAGTATATCAGCTATTCTAGGCCTATAAGTCAAAGATGAATGCCATGATATTGTGGATGAAACTTGGGTGACTGTCCAGGCAGTCAGGTCTTTCTGTTGTTTCTATAGTTTTGGAAGTTGCTTGCTTTGCACTTCCCGTTTACTCAGGTAGTATTATATCTTTTTGTGGCTCTTAATAAGTTGAAGATGAGATAGCTTTTCTTGTTACTGAATTCAGAAAAGAAACTTATTTTAGAGTTGTAAAGTTTATAAGGTTGAGAAGCATAAGAGCTTAAATTGTTTATCTAAGAAAATGTTTTGATATCTAAAAAGATAATTTTGTGTTGGTTATAAAGTTAGGATATAAAGTAAATTAGGTACACAACTTTGGACTCATCAAGAAAGGATAAATAATGGAGTATTTTCTCTGATTTAGCCAAATACAAAAAGACTGGATATTATAAATGCAATTTTTATTTGATAATTGTTTTTTATTGTATGTAGTCTTACTGTGGTAAAGCTAAAACTTTCCTTTTTATTTAAACAAGAAGGGGAAATGTGGAATATGTTTTAGTTATGCAAAAGATGTGTTGCATTTGTTTAATTATGAATAGATGTGTTGCATTTGTTTAATTATGAAAAGATGTGTTGCTGTTTTGCCTTGCTTGCCCAAGGCAACTGATAGGTCTAATAAGAAGCTGAACAGCAAATACTGTGGAAGGAGATATGGGAGGAACTTTTGGGCAGGGAGAGTAAGTAGGAGGAGAAATTTAGGCTCAAGAGAAGAGGGAAGAAAGGAGGAATCCCAGGAGATTGACTGTGTTCTAGAGATTTCCCACCACTGTTTTTTTTTTCTTAAATAAAGTTGGGAAAGTAAAAAAAAAAAAAAAAAAAAAAAAAAGAAAAAGAAAGAAAGCAAGAAAAGAAAAGAAAAAAAAGAGACACCAGGGAGATGCCAGAGGCCAGCTAGCCAGATATGGAGGAAGCAAGAAAGTAGGAAAATAGGACATACAGAATGAAAGAAAGATAAAAAGCCCCAAGGAAAATGTAGATGAATACAAACAAATTAAATTGTATTAAGAGAGCTACTGGGCCCAGCCTAAGCCAAGGTCGATCACTCATAATTAATAATTAATCTCCATGTCTTTATTTGGAAGCTGGTTGGTGGCCCAGAGAAAATTCCAACTACAAGGTTCTATGCAAACAACATGTTTTTTTTTTAAATCTCTACTTCCCATGTAGATTAGACAACAAATGTAAGCTGTCCCAGCCGCTGCCCTGAGCACCACTCTTTCATATGCATTGGCTTTACTCAAGCCCACACAAGACCCCGAAGTCTGCAATAACACAAAGACTAATGCAGAGCAAATGTCACCTGTCCCTGGATCAACTCCAGCAAAACGCACTGTGGGAATTGCTTATTTTCTTTATGCCTTTGGCAAGGCAGAGGGACTGTCACCGCATTCTGAAGACAGATTTTAAATCAGTAGTCTCAGAGAAGAAAGGATGGCTCTCTACTTTGAATAGATACATTGAAGGTGGCCTTTTGGAGGAGGACACCGAGTCTAGCTCTGATTTCCCTCAGGGATAAAGGACATGCTGCTAGCTTACTGTATATGAATCTCAAGATTTGACTTGACAGATGCGATTTGTCTCCGTCTTGAAGCTTCAAAGTATCCAGAGAGCTATTGGTGTTTGGGATTCCCATAGTTAATATGCAGGCATGTTTGTTTCTGGTTTAACCCAGGATGGCCACTGTCCTTCAAGTGCAGAGAAAGAAAAATGATTGCTTTTTTTTTTTTTTTTTTTACGTTTTTAATCTTGCATGAACAGTTTGGAAAAATTCTACTCCTGAACAAAGATAAAATTATTAGATATTCCTTTCTCTACTCATCTGTCTGCACAAGCACCCTGGGATGATCTATTCAGTCAAGAGACAATACTTGGGGGAGATACTGGAAGCTGTAGCTGTCAGTGAGGAAGGAGCCGCACATCCCACCTGTGAGGTGGGTGAGCAGACTGGCTTCTTGAACAGCACCCTCCTCTCTGAAGAGCACAAGCTTGCACTACAGATGTCCTCTCTGCTTCCTTTGCTACCCACTCCCTTCTTCCCTCCTGCTTCTGCCCCATGCTTCCCTCATCTCTTCCTACCTACATCTGCGCTATGATGTATCTTTTCCCAAAAAAGGCCTTTCCCCAAACTTCTATGCATCTAAATCTCACTTACTTGAAGACCCAGTTCAACACACACACACACACACACACACACACACACACACACACACACTTTCATAAACATTCTTCTGATGACTTTGAGCTATTGAATCCTTGCATTCCTTTTTTAAGTCTTAGTAGTACTAACACAGTGCATAATAGTTATGTTACCTCAAATAGCTTCACACATAGGCTTGCAACGTAGGACCTCTGTAGCTATTACGGGATGGCTGAGTGTGGTGCACAGGCTAAGTCATTTTAAGGACATTCACCCTTGTTTAGTCCATCCAAATGGGGAGCCCTTTTGTTGGAAGTGAAATTTTTCATCTTGGAAGCAGAATGTAGTAAATAAAACAAGGGAAATAAATTTGGAAGGGGAGGGTAGGATAAACAGACTTCACTGTCTTAGCTACATTTTATTACTACAGAACCATGTAAGCTCCCCCGACACCAGGAAGGATAGCATGGATATTTTTAGAAATATATTGGTTCTACTGATGCATTAAAGCACATGGTAATATTTGGATTTGTGAAACACAGGCAATTAATCATAAGTACCTGGTAAAATAGTTTGGTGAATTTGGGAAAACAAAGGAAGAATTTTGTTTGGATCATATAATTTTAATTTTGTCTCCTGCTTGTATTCTGAGTGCATTTAAGGAAGTCATAGTGCCACAAGGGTGATCTTTCCTCTGAAATGGTGAGATTTTTCTTTCCACATGATGGATTGACTCACCCTGGAGCACGGCAGTCTGCGAACCAGCTCTCCAGCTTACCCTTATGGTCTGGCATCCTTGTGAAGCACATAAACTACAATGATATTCACAGAGCAAGAGCACAGGAGACTGGATCACATTTAAAGTCAAAAGATTAATATTTCTAATCACTCAATAATCAGTCCTAGATACTTAACCCGCCGTAAATAAAAGTAAGGACAGACGAAGTTGTTCTTAACTTTTCTTACCAATGAGAATGACGATCATATTTCGCTCGTAGAGCTTAAGTTTTGAGATAATTGATCTAATAAAGAAAATTTAATTAACTAACAATGCTTTATGTAGTTCAATTTTATACCCTAATAGACATAACTTCAAACTACAGATCTTGGAAAAAAGCACTATCCTAGCAGGATCATGCAATTTTCCAGTAAAATGAATTTGTTCTTTTTGTTAGTTTGTATGTTGATGAGCTAAGCAAGCGTATGATTTTCATGTGCTTCTTTTATCTTTGAAAATTACTTGTATAACCCAGGGTCAGAAATATTAAGTAACAAACAGTTCCTCTAACATGTGCCATAAGTGATAGCTTCTATTCCTATTATTGATAACCTTGAGACATAATATGATGAAAATTACAAGGAGAAAAGTATAAAGATAGAGTAGTTAATAAATAAGGTTTGCTCCAAATTATTGATTTTCCATTGTGTGTAAATTGCATCCAGTTCTGTCCAAACATTTTCTTTTGAGAAAACAAGAACATTTTTATTACCCGATGAAAAGCAAAAATCCCTCTTCTTTGCTTCTTGTCCAGGGAAGAACACTGAACATTTCGTTTGCTCATTTGTTTTAACTTAGAAGGAGGTGTGTGAGAATTCTACCAACTTCTGGCAAATTCATCAGAACTGATAGGTTTTAAAGAAAGAAATGAATGCCAATGGTGTTTCCTAGAGGTATAAACCATTATGACAGTGAATGAACGTAATGATTTTTTAATATAGGACATTTTAGTGTATGTAGTAATGCTAGGGTATATGTGTGCACTGTAGCAATGCATGCACTCATTCTGTGAGAATAAATGATGTGGTTGAATCTCTGTTCTTAAAGGAATGCAAAGTCCAGGTGGCTAAGTTTCGGGTGTTGGTCATGTTTTGTCCATTTGATTTAGGAAGAGCATGTGTCAGTTTTTTAAGCAGGTGCCGCCAGGATTCATTTGGTATGGTCTTCCTTTGGCCTTAACACTTTCTCCTGAAAGTCTAATGTCACGGTTGCTAATGGAGGACAACTCTGGGACTCTTTCTGCCAAGAAGCTGGAATGTACAGCCAGTTGGCAAGCCAAAGAGGCCACAGGCCTTCAGAGCTGACAGGATCTCAGCAAGCTGGCTGCAAAGAGAGATGGATTCTGAAGGACGTTTACAGGCTGGCTCTGCCCTTCAAAAAAAAAATCATAAAAAGCAAGCAGCCCTCTTTGGATTGGGGCCCTGCTTGCCTTTCCCACCTCTTCCTGCTTCCTCCCTTGAAGTTCCTCCAGGGAGCTCCCTATATGGAATCTCTTGCACAAAACCCTCATCTTCTCTTGTTCTGTGGAAGCTGACCTAAGACCAAATCCCACCATAATTAGGGCGAAAACAGTCTGTCTACACACGGGAACATAAAATTTTACTGTCTGTTAGATACTATGCTGATTTCAAGTTAATGTGATAAAGACACCCCACCCCCACTTCAAGCATTTGTGTAACCAATTTCCTTCTAAAGGAGCTACAGAACATGATACTATTGCTTTTCATTACACTTCTCCCCGTCACCATGGCATTTACTCTTAATTATCAACTGGATACAGCCTAGTGCCATCGGAGAGGAAAGCCTCAATTAAGAAATTACCTACATCAGATTGCCCCGTGGGCTTATCCATGGGAGATTGTCTTGGTTATTAATTGATGTAAGAGGGTCCAGCCTACAAGTAGACAGCACCAGCCTTAGACTGGTGGTTCTAGAGTGTATAAAAAAAGTTAAGAATGAGCCTGTGAAACACCCAGAGAAGCTGTGTGCTTAGTACCTCAGAGGTTCCTCCAATTTCCCTCTCTGAGGGACTCTGACCCAGAACTGTAATATGAAATAAATTCCTATCTGAAGTTGCTTTTGGTTAGAGTATTTTATCCCAGCTACAGAAATAAAGCTACTGCAGATATGGGCAAATATTTTTAAATGTTTCATTTCTCTTTATGCCTAGTACAGTGTCTGAAAATCAAAATATAGGAATTTGTTTAATTAAAAATATGCTAGATTTTATATCTAATTTTACCATGTTGCGTACATTTGACTAAATTTCATCAGTATCCTATTGATGGGCATTGACTTGCTATCTGACCTTTTGCTATTGTTCAGATGAACAGCCTGGTGTACTCATTACCCATGATCCACTACACCAAAAACTCCTAAAAGTGATTTTACAAGTTAAAGAATGTAAGAATTTTTAATTTGTGTAGAAGATGTCTAGTTGCTGGTTTTGGAGGAAATCTGAATTAATGGATTGATCAATAACATGTATGTATAAGTTATAGTGCCTCCAATTTATTCAAAGAGAAACACTGACTGGGATAAAAATTAAGCATGGTGCTTTCTCCCTTAAAAGAATAAGGTGGGAACAGCTTAAGCTTAACATTAAGACTTGTCTTACTTTTCGATCTATAAAATTTTAAATGCACTTTATTGTGGTCTTATTCTTTCCCTTCCCCCAACTATTTGCATATTGTCCCCGTCCATATTCACCCAAATTCACATTTTTTTCTCTGTCTTAAAACATACCAAAACCAACAACAACAAAAAGCTCAGAAAAAGCACACACAAAAAGCATGCCCTCTCTCACACACACAAACAGAACAAAATAAAATAAAACAATACAGAGCCTGTTCTGTGTTGGTCAGTTCACAGCTCTCTGTCACTCAGTAAGTGACTCTGAGAAAAGCAGATAGACATGCAGAAGGATGAACAAGATGTATTGGGAGCACAAAGGCCTTGCTCTCATAGACAAGCACTAGAGAAACGAGGAATTATAAACATGTAGGGTCACCTCTTCAATAGAAGAGATATATAGCCTGTTTTCTATCAAAAAGGAGGGCCTGTATGAGACGAGGAGGAAATCAAATTTCTCCAACAAAAATGCCTCTTTCTTAAATTTTTTAAAAGTTTTATGTGTATGAGACTTTTACCTACATGTATTTATGTACATTAAGAGTATGCCTGCAGAATTCAGAAAAAAAGTGTGCGATCCCCTACAACTGGAGTGACAGAGAGTCGTGAGCTGCCATGTGGGTACTATAAACTGAACCTGAGCCCTGTGCAAAGCCGTCACTCTAGCCTCAAGCTGCCTCTTTCTCACTACACAAAAATCAAATTTAAAACTGGATAGTGACTCTGATACGATGTCAGGAAGAGAAACTATCAAAGGAAAACATGGCGGCAGTGCTTTACTCTTGTTGGGTTGGTCAAGGATATTTTAAACAAGACTCAAAAAAAAATACCCACCAGGGATGAAGGAAAGCAAAATAGATATCATGGCAGCCTAAAGTAATGTATGGGACACAGCAACGGTCATTAGAGTGAAGAGACAGGGTGGGAGGAAAAGATGTTTTTCTAAAGATTAAAAAGAGAAAAGTCACAGAAGAACATGTTGAACATTGTCTCTATCTCTGTCTCCACATGCCAAGGGGACAAAAGTTTTGTTTTCAGCATAGGAACAAGAAGCAAATACATTGTTCTCTTATGGAATATTTGTTTACACTGTGGAGGTGTGTTTTTGCCAAGGTGCTTTCTGATTGGTTTACTAAAGAGCTGAATGGCCAATAGCTAGGCAGGAAGAAGTTAGGTGGGACTTCTGGGGACAGATAGGACTCTGGGAAGAAGAAATGTGGAGAAATCAGGAGATGCAGAGCAAGCAAGATATGCAGGAGGAGAAGTAGCAGCCATAAGTCATGTGGTAGCACATAAATTAATGCAAATGGGTTAGTTTAAGTTATAAGAGCGAGTTAAAAACAAGCCTGAGCTATAGCCTGAGCTTTCATAACTAGTAAGTCTCAGTGTCATTATTTGTGAGCTAGCAGTCCAAAGAAAAGCAGTGCTACATTGTTCAGTCAGTCATGTTGGAGATGTATAAAAAGTACAATGGCTCTAATGCTTTGAGCAAGAATGCTTCCTGCTAGTCATAACAAGGCTGCCCGGAGAGAGATAGCTTCTTCCTTGGATACAGCAATGGATGTGGGAAACACACACAGAACCTGGAACTCGTTTCCAACCTGCCAGCTCAAAATTTGAAAACAAATATTTAGTGCAAAGAATTCTTTAATAAATATATGCCAGTATTGATTGTTGGAGACTCCAGAGTTTTTAAATGAAGCTTAATCCCAAATTTTTAGAAGCTAGTGAGCACTAATGGAAGGAAAGTTCTCCTATGGAGCAATTACATTCTTGATTTAAAATTTATTCTGCATGAGGTGTCTTCCTTAGGATAGAAGGTGTGTAAATATGAGCAGAGGCAGATCGGTATATGAATTGTGGAAGGACTAGCTAGAACTTGAATACTCGGGGACTGACAAACCAGTAGCATAGGCAAGAGACAAAAGGAGGTCTTGAAAAGACATCATAGTGTAGAATCAGAAACCCCGAAGACGAATGGAAACACACTGTGGTGGAACCATGAGAGTCAGGTCCAAGAAGATAACAGACACCAGAGACACAGCACACAGAAGCAATACTTGCAGACTGTGGTATGGAGGACTGATCACTTACAAAAAAAAAAAAAAAAAAAAAAAGGAGAAAAAAATCTGTAGAGAAACAGAATGGAAGATTACAGCGAGATTTTTCAAAAGCCTGAGACCAGCGCATCAAACATTAATGAAAACTTGTCTGTAACTTGGTGAGTCACACTTTTTAGACAGGAACTCATTATATAGCCCTGGCTCTCCTGTAACTCACTCTGTAGACCAAAGTGTCTAGAACTCGCAGAGCGCCCCCTGATACTACATCACATCCTGCTGTCTTTGCATTTGTTCTATCTGTTCACACTA
Organism: Alexandromys fortis; assembly: GCF_014885135.2. Classification (NCBI taxonomy): domain Eukaryota; kingdom Metazoa; phylum Chordata; class Mammalia; order Rodentia; family Cricetidae; genus Alexandromys; species Alexandromys fortis. The sequence goes on along the minus strand of NW_026068142.1, from coordinate 941,182 downwards.
GGACAACAAGATCACCAACACACATCTTCAGTCATCTTACTATCCGTGGCCATGCAGACCAAACACAGGGCCTTCCATTGTCTAGACCAGGACTCTACCACTGAGCTAGCTAAATCCCCAAACCCTTTTCTTGCTTCTGTGCACATCTGACTCCCCCAACCCAGTGATTCTTTAGATACCAGAGTCTGTGAACCCTGGATTTGGTGCCAGGCCACTTTCTCTTGACCTACTCTTACGCAATAGATTATTTCTTAAACCTTTCATAATTTCTCTTGGGAGACAGAGGCAGCAAGTGTTCTCCTGGTCTTACTCTTCAGATTACCTTCCCACTCTAATAATTCCCCAGCTAGAGATCGAGGGAGCCTTCCCCAGGGCATATGCTGAGATCAATATGACAGGCTCTGGCAATTTGAGATGCTCAAGGAGTATTACATAGTACAGAGGCTCATGATGAGGGTGGTGAGTGATCATGGTCACAGCAAAATCCCTACGCTATTCTTTTCACAGAGTTACAGATTCTTTCCTTAAACATTCTTAGGTTTTAGATGTTCCTAGTGATGCAGGCAAGCTATGCAAAGTCCCAGGGGATGCCAGCCAAGATCTCTGTATTCAGGGCCCACCTTTGCTAACTGGTATGTAGGCTCACTGCAACAGCAGAATACAACTTGACTTCTTAGTGATACACGTAGACCTAAATTTCTAAAACTAACTTCAGAAGAAACACGATTGACTTCAGAACTTATGGATGCCAACCCCAGGCAACAGTTGGATATAGTGAGCCTTAGATTTTTCTTGTCTGAATCACCAGTGTCTTTTGACTCAAAACAATGAAAAGGCACTTGGCTGATGTACCAAGAGTTTTCACGGCATGCATCAACACGTGGAAAATCCCGCTTCATCCTCCAGAAGTTAGTGAGTGGCAAGCTGGAGAAAAACAACCCTGCTTCCTCTTCCACAATTGAGCGACTTCAGCAGAGCGCAGCCACGGCTGCATCTAGATTGGTCTATTGTAAGCAAGCAGAACTGATCTGTGTTGCTGATGTGGTCACAATTTGAATTATTCACTGGCACTCCCTGCCTCCTTCTCTCCTGGGCCTCTCTCCTCAGTTTATTTTACATGGCTGAGAGCGCAGATGACTGAAGGACACAAAGAGAGGAAACTGGCTCCTGAGCCATGGCTTCCATATGCAACCATGCCAAGAGGACATCATAAAGATGTTTCCTCCCTCTGTCTCTTTTCAACTGTGAGAACATAGACATTATGGTGACTTCCTTATTAAATCATCCATTGTTAACTTATCTTAACCAATACAGGTAGCAAGCCATGCACTTCACTAACACAAAGGGATAGAGTAATTCTTTACTTAAATCAGCATCTTTCCTTTTAGGTCATTCCACTTTACTCTTAGGTACCAAGTACTTACAGGTGTAAAAGTTAATGAGAGAGTCTACTGATCCATACTGAATGACAGAGGAGCTGAGAAAGGATACTAGTGGAAAAAGACCTTATTCCAGATGGTGTTATGTGCATTAATCATAAAACATATGGGGAAGAGTTATAATGCCCTTCACAGAAACATAAATTCTGGATCTGAGATAATAATGATTTAACTTGTATCCACAGAAGTTTGCATTTTTGCAAGTCACATGCTGCATCGGCCCAGAACACAGATGAACACAGAATGCTTAAGGAAGAAAGGACACAGCCAGCTGCTTCTGATGAAGCAAGTGGACCCTGATAGCCTTATAATATTGTAAGCACCACACCTTGGTTTTCCTCACGTTAGAAAGTCATGCGTTGGAATAGAATGAGAGGGACAAGGGATGAGGAGGGACAGAGATGGAGGAAAAGAGAAGCCACGAAGTGCCACGTATATTTTGGGGTCCTGTTCTTTTATATATGTTTATTATGATTAACTCACAATGGGGAAAACAGGCTATTCTTTTCTCTCTTTTCTTTTAGGCACAAAGGATAAAGTATTTTCTATATCTAAATTTAGAAATGAATGCAAGTCAGCTGCATGCTGTAAGCCTTTTCCCAGGCAAAGACGTGGCTATAAGTAGAAGAAAGGCTTTTATATTACTTAATGAGTTCACTTCCTCACTCCAACATCAAAATCAATGGGTGGCGCAGCAAAGACTTAACAGGGCAATGTTTTAGTGAACAAGAGCTATATTATCCGTGTTTAACTGTCTCCACAAACACGACTTTTGAGTACCTGAGCAATATAAGAATTTGGACATTTTAAAAAATTAAGAAAGTATTTAAGGAAGACAATGCCAAAATTAAGCTATTATTAGGAGTCCCCAACCAGAGCATTCCTATCTGAGCTACAGAAGTGCTGGATGAATCAAATGCCAGTTTTCATCCTAATTTGTGATAGGTGCTCAGGTGCCATTGGAAGAGAGCACCTCAAATATCACAGGGGCAGGTATAATCAGCAAGCTGGAGGATCAATATTCTGTCATTTGCTCTCTCCATTTTAACCCCCAAATGACAGACTCGCTCATTCCTGCTGACCCTAAACATCTTCTAGGTGTGGCGGGCTTGGAGAATTCCTCTGTATGCCAGCCTGTGGATACATTGCAATGTATCTGTCTTTTCAAATTGTCTTAAGATAGTCACTCTGTGTGATGGATGTTCTATACTTATCTGCCTGTGCGCATGTTCAGGGAGTATTATTGTGGGGCTACAGGTGTGCACATTTGGAGCACAGTTGGTAAATCATTTTCTAATTTGATTGCTCCAGTTCGCTTTCCCAGCTATGCCCCCATCATCTCAGTAGTCACATTTGAAAGTCTATGTCTCTAGTGCCACACTCCAGTCCTCTGATTACCGTCAAATTAAGTTGGTAACCTTGCCACACACTTACTATATATTTAGAGGTTTTTTTTCTTCTAAGATGAGCCTATTTATGTCTTCTGTTTTTTTTTTAATTCCTATCACACTATTGATTGGGAGAAATTCTTTTTCTTGAATGTCTTTGAAAGGTGTTAGAATCCCTTGCTTGTTACGTACACTGCAATATTTTCTCTCAGCAGTGATCTCAGCTGTATTCATGAAAGCAGCTGTTCTGGGTTGATTCAGTAAACATAGCTAGCTTTATTAATTCTAAAATTTGGAATTGATATGCTTATGTCTTAATTATAAAATTACTAGTGTCAATTTATTGGGTCAACTGGAATTGATTTTGCTATCTATGTAGTGATCTAATATTATTTTCTTATATATGAAAATCTACTTGCTCAAATTATTTTTTGCTATTTGTGGCTTAGGTTGCTTATTCCTTATTTAATTCTTTTTTTACATAAATCGTATAGCCTTATTTAAATTAGATTCTCTCTGCATTTTTATTTCATCAGATTTTTTTTTGGGTGCAATTATGTCAAGATTACACTGTCCTAAATGCAAGTCTTGAGAGCTTTTAAGGAAATTGCCCTCGTTTCTTGGTCAAGATTTTCTATTTTTTATTTTCCACATCTGCTACAATTTGCTACTCAGAAATGACCAGAAAGATATAAAAAAATCTGTATGCCTTTGATTGAAATTTACTTTGTAGACTTATTTGTACTAGATGTATGGTGTTGAATCTTTGATACATTTAACCTGGCATTTTATATTGGCTATCTCATCTCCAGTAGTGTTCCCTTAGTTTCATTTTCATTTTTGTATTTTATCCATAAAAGAGATGTACATTATTTTTAGCTCATTACCCCTGGTATCAATAGCTACTTCATCTGCAATTGAGAAATTACCTTCAGAACCAATGTAATCTAAGTTTTGTAACATATAAAATAGGCAATAGAGTATGGAGCATGCGCACATACATAACCTGATCTTGTCAGGATGACCTTCTGTTGCTTTTCTAGCCCTCTTCTATGGTGTTTTCTTTGCATAACTACCTCATCACTAATGTTTAGTAACTTACTATTTCTTACTTTAGTACTGATATCATTGCAGAGCTGTTTATAAGCACGCCAGTGTTGGTATTAGACCCTAGACTGTCTATTGAACTTCTGTAGTGTGAGAAATGTTCCCTGTCTATCATTAAATACAAGGGTCACTACTCACAAGTGGCAACTGAGTACTGCAAATTGGGAGTATGACCAAGGGATTCATTAAACCTTTCTTTCTTTCTTTCTTTCTTTCTTTCTTTCTTTCTTTCTTTCTTTCTTCCTTCCTTCCTTCCTTCCTTCCTTTCTTTTCTCTTCTTTTCTTTTAATTGATTTGAAAAAAAAACTAGCAGTGCATGGCTAATCGAAGCATATTGAAAGTACAGATCAAGATTTTGGAGCTTTGTTAGAAGTATTCTATGTCGCTTTCTGAGACTCTTTCTCAGCAGATAGTTGCTATTCTGTGATACTTAAATGAAGGACTAAGTAAGAACTTGAAGACTGAAAACTCAAAGTTTCTGCAGGAAGGTGCTTTTATTGTAGTGAGTAATCTTAAAGTATCTAGCTTTCCTTCATTAAAATGTCTAAGATTTTTGAAGAGGGAAAACTGCTACAGAAATTCCACCAAAGTTCATTCCAGTTCAAAATGTGCAATGACACATTTTGGAAAACTTATAAGTCCTTTGAGTTTTTATGAATCCATTTTTCTTTGCTGTTTAGTTCAGCATTTCATTCAAAATTGGTTACCTTATGCTCTGTAACAAATCACTCCCAAGATTTAAAAAACATAGTTCAAAAAATGATTTCATTCAGTGAGTGATTTCTTACCCTTTTTTCACTTCCTGTGGGAGCTTGCCCATAAGTCCAAACATCCCAGGAAGCTCTGGGCTCCATGCTGACCAATATTTTTGGGTTCCCAAGATAGAAAACGGAAGATTCGGATATGAGAAAACAAACTTGGCGTCAGGCGTGTCCAGACATGTGACTGGATCCACCGAGCAGTACTCCAAGGAGATGGCACTATGTTTGTAGTCTTCCTCGAGCCAATTAACTCCTGAGAACATCCTTAACCAGGAAAAAAAATGTCATCTCTTCCACATAGTGGTTGAGAAGTCATACTTCTGCAGCAATTTCGAGACATTTTTTATTGTTAAAAAAGAAGAAAAAATAACAAGTGCATAAAAACATGGAGCCCAAACATTTGTCAAAGTCAGTTATCCAGAATGATCAGTTCTGGGACCTCTTTTTGCTCTTATCTTATTCCTAAATAATAACCCCTGACAACACTTCTGCCTATAGGTGGCAATATTGGTGCTTGTTCAAGTCAAGCACCAAAGATGGGATGAGTCAGGGAACATAACTTAATGACCTAATCAGGAAAATGATTGTCCCTGGAAATCTCTGAGGAACACAAAGTAACTTTTGAAACAGGGTCAATTCCCTCATCTTTATGGAACTTAGTCTGTCTTCGCAAAACATTCCCCATTGAATTAGAGACCTGAAGTGGAAAAATCTTCGACTCTGCACACTGATCCTTTGTCCATCAATAGACTTTGCTTATTTGTAACATTTTAGATTCTTAATAAAATTAAACTTTTACCTGTGTTTCCTTTGGATGATAACAGAATAAAACTTGAACTATTTGTCTAATACCTACAGTTAGCAGTTAAGTGAGCAGCTTGGCGGAACTCTGTACTGACCCAGTGAGTTTAGTCCTCAGGACACAATGAACTTCAAGCTTCTTGAGATAATGATAAATCACGATGGCTCATGTGTTGAGGTGGCCCTGGGGCCTTTTAGTTCAGTGCCTTTTAGCTTTGTACACTTAATTAGTATTTCTTGGAGCTCATAAATCCATGTACACATTGAGTCAAGAGAAAAGTCTTAGGGATTCTCTCCTACCCCTTTGTAAATCAATAAATCCCTATCAGCAGTCAAGCACAGGTTTCTGTTGAGGGCAGTTTATGATCTTGTAATTCACCATTGAATCTTTTCTCTACCAATTCTGCTGTATTCCATCTCTGCAACTTCATCTTTACAGTGTGGAGGGAAAGGAGTTTAACTTGGCAATACACACTGAAGAGAGAGCAAAGAGACTTCAGGAAGGAGAGGATATTGACTGACTTAATCTAAGAGTAATATTGACAAGTAAACTTTGGATGATCTTAATTAGGTAGTAAGCCTGAACAGCATGAAGTTCCTCTTACTTTATAGACCCAAAACTTCTGGTACACTAACCAGGAGCCACGCGTGTGATTTAAGTGACATTAAGTAAACACAAAACTTCAGCTCCCTGATCACACAAGTTCCACATCAAGCGCTAAACATCCCCCTGTGGCAAGTGTAATGGGTTGTGTGGCTATAGAGCTTCCTTGCCATTACAGAAAGCACTGCAGGCTGGAACAGCATTGCTCAGTACTGCAGATGTGTACGGATTATACCATCATACAATACTGCATGGTGATCATTTTATTTCCCCCAATGGCCATGCAAGACACTGCCAGGGGCGTTCAGAAAAAGATTATCTGTTTAGGAAATATAAATGGGAAATTCAAGCCCTCAAAAATGTGAACCAAAGTTGATCGTTTTGCTTCAGAATCCAGAAAAAATATGTAGCAGTATATTGGTGAAATATATGAAAGATACACGGTGTTTGGTTATAGTCCTGCTTCCCGTCTTATCTCTGGCTTCTAGCATCCATTCTTCCTGGGGGTGCCATGACAAAGCTTTTGTCCTGAACTACATGCTGAGAAGGGACACCTTTGTCCTGACACTGGCCTTACAAGCACACTTTAAAGATGAACATGGTGTCCACCCTGTGCTGTATTCCCTAATTAACATTAATTAATTCATTCCTTTTTGAGTTTTCAATTTGCCCGGAGGAACCATTATAAATTAGAAAATGTAACATGTTCAGGTTATAATTTAAAGGGCTCTCAGCTGATAGTTAATGGGTTTGATGCAGGAAGGATAAACTGAAAGAATGAATCTTAATGCTAATTTAAAGGACATTGGTTGCTATGGGCAGAATGATTAAAATGCCACCGTTTGAAGCAGGAAAATGAGACTGCGGCCGCAGGGGCACCCATAAGTAACCAGTGGTCTCTGTGCGTGCGAAAGGATTGGATACTTTATACTCAGCTGCAGAGAGTTCTAGAGGTTGCTTTCCTCACACTAAGATAAACGTGTGGTTGGTAAAGCTGGATGCTCTCATCTAGTAAGAGGGTTCCTCCTGTTTCTCCTCAGAAGCTCAACGAAGCAAAGTCATATTCTAAGGTTAGCCGTGTCTAGGTGTCTCCATTCACTCATGAGCAAAAGGAACGATGCTGGTCCCCCTCCTTTGCCTGCTTAGCCATTATGAACAGAGGTCTCATTAAAAATGCCAACTCAGTTACATCTAATAAAAATCAATGCTAAGTTCTCAACTATGGTCATCCCCATTTCTCAGACTACAAATGGAGTCCTGGTGCCTTTAAGAAGTACACTCAAGATGACACAAATCGTAGGTGCCCGATCCCAGACATCAACACAGACCATCTACCGAAGGCAGATAGTCTTCAGTGACGGCGCAAGTGGCTAGATACTGATTCCAACTAAGAGTTGCAGTTAAAGATGGACTTTCAGTTAACATTATCAGCTGGTAACACCATCCAGAGACTGTCACCCCAGATACCATCAGTGCTGAGTACTGCTACAACCAAGACAGTGGACAAGCAAGATGAAGAAGTCTCGCTCAATGCTGGTATGTTCTTATGGGGGATCAGCAGAGTGTATCTAATGTTGCCAAGTGATTGACAGAAAAGCAAAGACATATTTTCAACAAGAATGTTTCCATTTCTCCAATCACTCATATACTTTATAAACACTTAACAATAAAGACTAGATGGGTACTGGACAGACACGACGGGTAAAAGGGCTACTCCCACTCACCAGGAAGTCTGTAGGAAGAACAGCAAAAAGTAAGAACTAAAAGATAAATGAACTGAATAGCCAATCCAGTTCCAAAGGAGTAGGGGTTTTTTTGTTTGTTTGTTTGTCTCCAGCCTTGTCATATTTGACATTTTGCACAGGATCATTTTTTTCCTACCGAGAAACAGACTAGTCTGGCCCCTGGGAGATATTTAACAGCAGCCTTGTCTCAATGTGGTATTATGTTACTTTTCCCCAGGCTATCACAATAAGAAGTATCTTGAGATGTGTGAAATGTATCTTAAGGGATTAAACAGCCCCAAGGTGAGCGTTGTTCAGCTTCACCGGAAGGTAGCGAGAGTTGAAGGCAGGGAGGAGTCAAGAGGGAAAGCATCATATAAGAGGGGGGTTACCCCAAGAGGCCTGGGAGATGACCCAGTCGGTAACATGTTCACAGCACAAGCACACAGACCTTACCCATGTAAAAGTATGCATGGCCATGCACCCTTGCCATCCCAGAGCTGGGAGGCAGAGACAGGGCAATCCTGGGCCTAACTGACCAGCTAGTCCAGCCGATCAGAGAACTCCAGATTCAGTGACAAACTAGCTTAGATGTAAGAAATAAATAAACACATAAATGCATAAATAAATAAATAAATAGACAGACAGGTAGATAGATACATAGGGAGGTGGTAGAGGAAGACATTTGACTTTTCATCTACACACATACATATGTACACATATATACACTCACACATACACATATGCACACATACATACACATTCACCCATTCAGACACACAACAAACACACACACAGACACACACATAGACATAGACAAACACAGACAACACACATACACATGCATACACACACACACACACACACACACACACACACCCTTCTATACAGCCTTGGCTGGCCTAGAACTTAGAACTTGTCATCTTCTTGTCTCTGCCTAAGTGCTGGGATTGTAGTCATGGGCCACCACATCATCTTACTTGAAATTAATTGTTGTCTCACTTTGATGACTAAATATCCATAGGAGACTTCGTTTTATTATGTTTCTACACTCTGGCACATTCAAAAGCATAGGCAGTCATATTTTTCTTCCTTCCTGCGAAATGTAATAATTCAGATTTCTAGACTTATGTCTATAAAGTGGCTAAGTTCTAATAATGTCACAAACACTTCTCTACTGAATACTGCACACCAAATGGAGTTCTATCATTCAAGATTTGTCTGCATGAGAAATGTTTGGGTCATAGAGTTTTTACAACTATATTATTGTCTATATTTCTAAGAACTGAGTCATTATATTTTTGACACCCAGCTAAAAGCTAAGTGAGATTTTTATATATCATGATATAACAGTCCTTTAATAATTTTTAAACTTGGAATGTGGATTATATTTTTAACAGTCTTGAACTCTTCTCAGCAAAGTAGCAAGAAAGAAAATGGGAATTTTCAAATAGGGAATTCTTGGCTCAAGACTGCAAATGCACATCACCTGAGCTCACCTCTTTCTGCCCCTTTTAGAGCAAGAAACCACTTAAGTTCACTTTTCAAATGGCCTCTGAGTGCAGGTGGGCCAAGAGAGCCAACGAGGTGAAGAAAAGAGACAAGTGGTGAGGGACCGACGTGCTCCAAGGGTCTAGGAAGAAAGTTGGTAGAGTTGCCCGCTCTGGCTATGACACATCCCAGCTCCTGGGAGGAAATCAAGAGCGGAAACTGGGCGGCCATGAGGATGAGTCACGAGGAAGGAGACAGCGAGCATTCTGAAGCCAACAGCTGCAGAACAATGGAAGCCGTGCGCGGCTATTTTTGTTTGGCTTCAACAATTAATTGAACCTGGTGGAGCCGGCAGCGTGCTGCCTTCCCTCAATCTCTCTTACTAAAAGAGGAACGTTGTTTCCATGCCAAAAGCCAGTATCTCTTTCCTGTTTGAGGATGATTAAAATGCCACTGTGCTCTTTCATGCGTTTATCTCAGAAGGAGTTTATTGCAAGACAAAAGGATTCAAATTGAAAAATGGCAAGAGCCTTACTGTTGCTGAGTTTCCATTGCTGAAGTGCAAACTCTGATGTCCTAGGGACCTCCGCTGGCAGGAGGACCGGCAAAGACGAGCAGCAGGCCTTCAGCAGCAGGTGCCCTGGACAGTTACAGTCATGCTTCCTTTTATTATATTTTTATTTTTCAATTACATTTCCACAAAACAATGATTTATTCAGAAAAAGTTGTAGTTATCACTAAAATTTTCCCACTGTTTGTCAAAGTGTTCTAAAGTCAAAACAGGTATGAATTTAACATCATCATATCAGAAAAAAAAATTGGGGCAGAATTGTGAAACTTCTTTAAAGATGGTTGTCAGTTTACTAGTTCTGATATATTGTGAGCACACATTAGGATCTTTCCAAACGATGCCGGTTCTTGGGATCCCCTGGTTATTCTATCATGAAGAGATTGAGTAATTTTCCTGTGTTCACAACATCCCTTTGGCTGGAAGTTTTGAGGTTCCCATCGGAATGGGTATATGTTTCATGGGGGGACCACCAGGTTAACTTCAATAAGCAATAACTAGCAATGCTAGGGGAGATAGGGGAGTCTTCTGGTGCTTCATCTGAAAGGGGCTATCTCAGAATTCCAGAAGGGCAGAGACAACCTGAGAAAATCTTAAGCACTAGAGCAGGGGTTGTGACATAGTCATGAGAGAAAGAGATGAACCATTAGGAGTACATGTGAATACAATTAAATTACTGGAGATAGAGAAGTCCGGGGGAAAAGAACAAGCCGAGGAGAAGTATTAAAAAAATCACCATAAATTCCTCTCATGCTTGCACATCTTCAAAGACAACTCTAGTTTCTCAACTCTAAAATTCTATTACATTTTTCTAGCTTTTTTTTTCCCCAAGTGCACCCATGTAAGCACATAAATCACAAAGCTCTCGGCAGCCATTAGTTGCTGTGGGACTTCAATATTTATTTTATTTCTACCTAATGAAGTCCCTTTCTTCAGGGCCTAGGATATTGTATCTGTTAAACATTACCTAATGTTCTAGGACATGATTCATGCACTTTCTTCCACCATTACTTTTGAGTAGAGCATCAAGAAATATTTTAAATGGACCTTGGGAATTCAGCTCAAGTGCTGGCCTCTATGCATCAAGCCCTAGGTGTGGGCCATAGCATCACATAAACCAGCTACATACTGAGTCGAAGGCCAGGCCAGCATGGACTATGTGAGACCCTATGTCAACAAATAAACAAATGCCAACCAAACAAAATCAAAGAGAAAACAAGATTTTGTAAAGAGTTGGGAACTCATTCCTCTTAAAGTTTACACAGCGCAAAGACAGTTTTTTACATTCCCCTAAGCTGATCCTCCTCCCACAGCCCAGCTTTTTGTTGTTATTCCTTTGTTTGTTTTATCTTCTTTTCTCAAGATAAAACATAAATTTTTATGGACTGTGAAATTTAGTTCATCTCAAAACTTCTTCCCAAGGTAAATTACTTTGTACATTGATTTAAAACATTTTTAAAAATTAGCTTAGCATTGTCTGTCTATACAATGATGTCTCAGAATTATCTTTGTATTATAATGACTAATTTTCAGGGTATGCTTTTAAAGTCTCATATTTCAAAATCACATGTGAGAAACATAGCCTCATTATTTATTTGTGCTATTCCAAAATATTTGTGTTATATTTGGTGCTTCATCATTAGAAGATTGCACTATCTTCAGAAACAGTCATTTCTATAGCCAAAGTGCAATGTTACAAGACCTCCGGCTGATATGCACAGTGTTCCTCTGTGGCGCCTGCACCACCTGGAACTGTGGTTGGGCAAGGGTCTGGGGAGTAAAAAAAACACACACACAGAGACACGGGTCACTATTGAAGCAAGAAGGTCAATTTTATTATGTTCCAAGGCAGCTTATATAGTGCTCTCCTTGACTAGTGGCCATGCCCTAACTCTTGAGATTTTCTATGGCAAGCCCACCAAAAACCACTTCCTTGTTATCAGGAAATCATGAGGGTTCTGTGCTCAGAGCAGCTGCAAGCATAGAAAAACAAGTTGTTCACTCTAGCAGGCAAGGCGTCATAGAAAGTTTAGGGTCTGAGGGTCTGCAGCTCCCAACATTCCTCTATACCTCTACAGTGGTTTGTGTATCAAAGAGAATATATGTGCTGTGTGAGTGTGTATGCAAGTGAATGTGTGCACATGTTTGAGATAGAGACAATGAGAGAGAGAGTGCAAGGAATAACAGGTATTAGAAAACTATTTTTAAGTTGGATTGAGCCAGTAATATCCTATATTACTTGTTTAAGATATTTGCGACTTGCAGGTTAGTAATGGTATAAATCGTGTTTCAATGATTCCAATAAAACCCACATGAACTTACACATCCTATCGCTTCCTCCTCCTGTCCCCCACCCTGCCTTCTCACTTTTGGTATTATTTACCTAGTTTTTAGATTACACGTGCTCTTTACATTTTATGAATTTTAACCGATTTATTCGACAGTTTTATCAGACAGCCTTTGCTTGGTATTTCACATCATACGTTACTCGATGAGCTGCTGGTGAGAGTGTTAGTTCTGCTGCTTGCAGCCCTGTCGACAGTGTTGACTGTGCTGAACAGTCTGATCAGGCACGCTCAGCATCACACACACACACACACACACACACACACACACACACATGTCTTCCATGGTGCTCCGTGCCACAAGTGTTTCTTCACTGTCTTCTGAAAGGAAATGGGTGTGGGATATCTGACATCATGTTAGTTTGCCTTCATCTGAAATGATCTCAACATTTCTCCCTGTTCTCAAAGATAATTTGATGTTATATATAAATGAGATGTTTTCAACATATGTCTCTGTTCCCTGATTCCCCCTTACCCTGGGTCATACTTTTCTCTTCATACATGTGTATGTATGTATTACTCCCTACATAGTCAAGGATGACTATCATCCTCCTGACTCTATCTCCCAAGTGCTGGAATGACAAGTCCAACGTTTGAGAAGACTTATATTTCTTTCCATCTTTTAATATGCTTTTATTTTTGTTGTGTTGGGGTTCACAGCCCAGGGCTTTCAGCAAGAGCCCTGCTACCACATCACCAGTTCTGCCGATGTCTTTTGTGTGTTATCAGCGTCCCTCCCTTTTGATCCTGCCCCTCAGGTTTGCTTCTTAGATATTTTTTTTCTTCTATTGTTACAGTGATCTCCAGCAGCTCCCACTCTCTGGCCATACATCTTGATACCTGCTGAGCCATGTCAGACCGGGTATTTCACTCATGACTGTAATCACTTCAAACTCTCCTAGTGAAGCTGATGGTGAATTTGAGCTGTTTTGGTAATGTTTTTCTTTTCTCGGAGACTTTTCTCTCTGAAAGTGATTTCTTTTCCTATTATTCTGTGTTTTTATAGGCTTTGTGCTGTTGAAAGGGTCACCTGGGTGTCCAAGTATTGCTATTAAAAAGCACTATTCAGTGGATGGTTTAAAACTACAGATATTTATTGATTTTCAAATTTCTGTAAAAAAAAGTCACCAGGGTGCTGCTTCATGTGACCCCACTTCTTCCCTGCCTGCTTCTAGTTCTGTGGTTTCCCAGCCATCCTGGTCTTCCTCTGCAGTTGGAGTACAACCTCGGCCACTCTCCTTCAGGATGCTGGTAGCATTGGATCTTCAGTGCTTGCTGCTCCCACAGAACCACACCACAAATAATTACCCTCTGCCACTCCAGTTCCAAATCAACTCACGTTTTGAAGCACAGAAGGTAAACTCTTTTATACATTTGGGGGAGGGGGTTAATACAGACAGCCACATTGGGCTATAATATTGGTTGCTTTTAATTATTGAAATTCCATTGTTTCCTTGGAAACAGAGTGCTTACAAATTAGAACGCAAGGCTAAGCCCCAGAGAGGAAGTTCCCAGGGCTTGAAGCAAGGACATGTATACATCTACAGAAAGGATCTGAGGACCTTTGCGCTTTAGACTATAGCAATTACATTATAAAAAAGAAATAGAGACTCTAAAATATCAACTACCTGCTGCCAGGATGCTCAGGAGATAAGGTTCTTTCAGGGTCAAATGCTCACAGGTGCCTCCATCATGGTATTTTAGGGACTTTGGACATGGGGTTAGCCAGCATGTGGGCTTTCAGATAAGTGAGGGGAAAATATCATACTAATGAGTGATGACTTCATCAGAGAAACAGCGGCTGAGAAAGAAGCCTGGGATGTATGATGCCAGAAGCAAATGACGACAAATTCACACCAGTCACGACTGGTCCAGCTACACCATGGCACGTTTCACCAGATTTTCAACGTGTATAACAGTCAGATTGTTCCCACTGGTGTTTGCACAGCAAGCCTTGCTTTATCTGGATGTGTGTAGTCCCAGTGCACATACTAAGCTGTTTCTGTGATCACAGACCTTACTTAGTGCAGAACGGAGACCATTAAGTTAACGCCACCTTGGTTTACCCTACATTGGCATTTTGCTCCTGCTGCATCCCTGCTTTTGAATAAAACTGTGCATAAAATTAACTTTCTATTTTACAGCCTGAGATTAATTCAATTGTTTTCATTTCAAATATCTCCCCATCAATTCACACGCATCTGGCTCAAAGTATATAACATTTGTGAAATACACAGGCAATTTTCACCAGTAGTTATGTCTTTTGTGATGCTTTCCTGAAGCCCTGACGGAGGATGGACCTGCTTTGTTTCTATGGTAATGCCCCCAGAGATGAAAGTCTGTTCACACCAGAGCTGTACAGGAGAGAAACAACCACTCTAACCCCTCATTATCCTCATGCTCCTGTGTTGCCAAAATGATGAGCCCAAGTCTCCTAATTAGCCACCCGTGTTCCTAGCTAGGATTCGGGCAGTTCTCTTGTGTTTTCACCTAACCTGGTCCAGCAGGGATAATATGGAAATCACCATCCTGACTTGTTGCGGGAGGTCCTTCCGCCCCTCCAACCAATAGCTGCTGTGATACCAGCCCATTGGGGCGTGGTCTCTCTCCCTTTAAAAAAGCGGCTATTTCCTCTGCTCGCTCTCTTCACTTCCTGCTCCGCCGGAGACTAGACTCCCTTCCTGGTTGTGCAGATGGCTGTTGTCTGGGACGGTGATCTGTAAGTTTTCCCCTTTAAATAAATAACACCCTATTAATCATAACTCCAAACTGGTGTGGCCTTGTTCGTGACTTACGCCTTCACTGACTGTTCCCCAGACTTGGGAAACACAGGCCACAGAACAAACGTCCTATCGGTTTTCGATAGGTGAATATTGTTAAAGAACTTTGATTCTATTTAATCAACTGGTACCAAGTATGTATATCCATTTACAGCTGTATTAAAGCTCTCAATCTGCAACTTGCAGCCAGGCAACTTCATATGCCACACACAAACATCTCAGATCCCCTCAGTAAAATCTTTAAGGTGGTAGGGCAGATGTGTCCCATCCAAGGCAAGGATTTAGTGGGAGCAGCATGTGTTTCCTGTAGGCTTGGTTCTGAATTTAGTCACATTGTTCATTCTTCAAGCCAAAGAATGGTCTAACAATGCTCCCCAAGTCTGTCACAAAATAACCCTGGTGACTTAGACGCTGCTACTGTGAGTTCTCAACATTCTTCACGCAGGGTTTGTGCCATGATTTATTTTTCACGGGATGAAAGTTACCTAAGTGAAGTGAGATAAATGCCACAGCCTCGCTGAGGACTGTGGGAAAAGAATACGGGAGAGGTTGCAGTGTGAATTAGTCTGCCCTTACTTTAATCACAGCCATGCTGGTCTGCGTTCCCATGACAAGTTCAGACCCACAACCCAGTTTCCTCGTATGCCGATCCCGTACCCTCAGCTGCTTCTTGGGGCTGTATACGGCCTGGTTTCTCACTTCTTGCTCCCAGACAAGCTTCTTGCCAGCCACCATCGTCTTCATTTCTCCCTCTCCCCCATCACAGTCGCCTCTCCTCATCTGCCATTTCTCTGCAGTCAAGTCCCTATCAATATTGTTAGCGCCCGAGCCAATGCAGGAACCTAAGATTTTATTGTACTAGAAATCCCTGCTACAGCTCTCACAAGAGACCCCCAGCTCCCCTTTGAACCCTGACTTCACTCTCCAGCTACAATTCTTTCTTACATCCTAATTATCTCTATAGAAACCCAAAGTCTCTAGATTGGCTAAAACCAGCAACAAGATCTCAACTCCTCATTATTTCTTCAGGCTTGCCTTTCCCCACTTCCTCTGACAGGCATCCATCCCTTTACACACTCAGTGTAACCAACCAAAGGAAGCCACAATCAGGGACTTGGACTTTGGGAACTTGCTGTCTTTGCTTGAATGTTTTTTAAAATACCTTTTCCTTTGCCCTCCAGTTTCAGTTTGGAAATCGTTTCTTGCAGGAAATCTCAGATGTTTTGTGGCCCTGAGTGCATCCACAGGATGGTCCCAGAGCTCTTATCGATCTACCACGACTGCTCTTTTTTCATTGGCCAGTTGGGTTTAATGTTAAAGGACACCTGCGGCTCCCTAATGAGGCTACTTAAATGGTCCTTTCTTATTCAATTACCTTTCTGCGTAAGGTCAGTGGTTCCTCTTTTACTGACAACAACAGCAGCCTCTCCCCCAACCAAACGAACCAACCCCAGCATATCACATCAGACTAAATGTAGAGGTTGCTATCTCAAGCATATAGAGGTGTTCTGTCTATTATTATGCAAGAAAGTGGGATCATTTACTCAAATATATGTAAATCTTTAAAGATATTTATTTTCACTAAAGGATGACTCTATAATATTTTTGTCGTATGATGTGTTGATTGCATTCTGACAATGAAGCCTGCTGCGAATCAGACAACAGAGCTAGCCACTTCCTGACAAAAATTAACCATAGAGGTTTTGGAGGACTGAGGACAGATGGAGAGACGGGAAGTAGTAAGGTAAGGCTTACAGAGGATCTCAGTACTGACTGGTTGCTTCTTCTCTGCTTCTTTGATAATTCATAATCCGATAATTGACTCCTGATTCTTCTATTGATAAAGAATAATTAGATAAATGCATCCTTTGGGCCTAACATGAGGCACCTTTTGTAGGTGGAATTTTCCTATCCCTGCAGCTAGCTGCCTTCAAATAAACACTCATAGACTTATTATTAATTATAAATGTTTGGTCGATATTACTAATTAGCTCTTATAACTTAAATTAACCCATTTCTCTTAATCCATGTACGGCTCCAGGCTCACAGCTTTTACCTCTCCTGCAGGTGCTGCTTCCTTTCTGGCTGATTGGTGACTCCTCTGACTCTGCCCTCCTTCTTCCCAGCATTCTCTCTGCTCCAAAATCTGCCTAGCATTGGCCAATGGGCATATTAATTCCAATGAGAGCAATACATATTTATAGTGTACAGAGGTTGTTCCACAACATAGTTTAATGATTGAGAGTTATTGAGACTTTACTTATGGTATAGTACCATTATTAGCCACTGTGGACCTGCCCTGTGTATGTTAAAGGATTTCTCTGAGCCAGGTATGGTATCGCCCGACTCTAAACTCAGGTGTTCCTGGTAAGAGTGTTAGGAGAAGATGTGCTTGCAGAAAGGGCAAGGCAGAGATGTAGTAGCTTCACGATGAAGCACTTCCTTAGCATACACACAGTCCACTCCCACGGAATGAAATAAATAGAAGTGTTTTATAAGCTTGTTGCACAGAATAGTTTATAAACATCAACAAGTTTAAACTATTCAAGAGCGCTGTTTCAGTGTTCTTCTTATCCTTATCGATGCCTCCCACTTTCTCTATCAATCACTGTTTAAACAATCAATTACCGTTTTACAAGTTTCTAAGAGGAAGGATTTAAATGTCCATATGTGGTTGATACTTGCTCACCTTTCTTTCTAGACACCCTGACTTTTAAGTACAGCAGTTAGTGAGGCTCACAAACATCTGCACCGTTTTGCTTCTCTCATCACTATAAATCGTCCCACTTTCTCTCTGCCAATCCGTCTTTTCCTGGGCACCTATTTTGTCTGTTATAGTCACTCCATACTTCTTACTATTCAAATAATATATGTTCCCCGCCCATGCCTTTTCAACTGATCTTTACTTTTATGTCTAGTTTTACATGTTTTCTCTGTCCTTTTAATCTAGTTTTAAAGCATAGCTTTTCAATTTGGATATTTAATTTATTTTCCTTTTGGCTTCTGATCAGTTAAGTTAGGTTGTGCCATATAAAGAATCAAAACTGCAGCTGCAGAGTTTCATTTGCTGCTTGTATGGTTTGCTCTTATTACCATAGGGGTCTTGTTAGTGGTCAACTTGACAAAATCTAGAATCACCTACACCCAGAAGGATGATAAGATTCTGCTCATGACTGACACAACGTGGCTAACTCCAGGGCTGTGACTTCCCTGCCATGATGAACTAACTGTACCTGGAACTGTGAGCTGAAATAAACTCTCTTCTAAGTTGTTGGGTTTTTTTGTTTGTTTGTTTGTTTGTTTTTTGCAGTGATATTTTACCTACAACAAGAAAAGAAAAAAGACATTTACATACTGTGTGTTGCTATATGCTATATAGTGTGTACCTATATTACACCCATACGATGCAAACTTGATGATAGTTTAGGTTATTCTTAAATTGGCATAAATATTTTAATTTCAGAAAATGTGTGCTTACCTATTTATTTCCCTAATCTGTCTCTTACCATTTTTATTTCAAAATCTGTGCCCCTATTTGGTATCATGTTTTCTTCATTCTAACGTGATTTACTTGGCACTGAAGATTTCCATGTTTTGTCTATATGAAATGTTGTTTGCTTCTGCATTATTTCCAAATGTCTCTTTTGCTGAACAGAAAATTTATGGCTGACTGTTACTTTTCTTTTTTTTTTTTTTTTAGCATTTTAGAAATACCCCTTTGATGTTTTTAGTCTTTATTCCTTCTGATAGGTCAGCCATTGTTTTTACCACCTTTTTCTTAATATAATAAACCATCTGGACGCTTTCAACACCTTATAACATATGGCTCATTCTTGGCTTTGGTTTTAGCAGTCTGCAAACTTCATCATCACTCTCTGTTGCCTTTAACTTGTCTTGACTCCTAGGCAACCATTGGATCTGTAAGTTGTTGCTCTTCATCAGACTTGAATAATTTCAGTAATCAGTTCTTCAAATCATTTTCTGTCCCCTTATATCTCTTTAATTTCTCATAGTAGTATTTCAACCATACACATTTCTATATTTTTTTTTCTAGCAAACAGTGAGAACTGGTTCTTACTTTTTGATCTTTTGGTCTTAATAATTTATTTTAATCAGATTTACTAATTCTTTTCATAGGTACTCAAAATTACTGACATTTTGATCTTGGGTTATTAATTTTAAGTTATCAATTTCCTCTTCATTATATTTTATTTGCTTTGATTTCCCATCTGCTGATTTATTATGGCCATACTTCATTAAGTCAGTCCCTTACCTGCTTGCTCAAGCATGGCAGGAGTAGTTTTGGTGACTACATTACTCTTGACTTTGGACCTCACAAGTTTTTCTTATATGTAGTCACTTCTTATTATATGGTGAATTTGTATATGAAGCTGAGATTTGAATTTTGATATATACATCTAAATATGATGTTTTTTTTTTCAGCACAACTACCAGTTAACTATGTCTGTAATTATCCTCTGAGTCCTACAAGTGCTACTGTAGGCAGTGATGGAAGCTTTGGCTCTCTGACCCTGGCTTTCTAGCTATAACCTTTAGCTGTGCCTCCATGCCTCCCTTGTGTACATGTAATTCAAAGTTCAGCCGAGGACCTGAGTAGAATTAAAACAGTTTTGGGAACATTTCCCCATTCAGTCTCTAGTTACTCTGCTAACACACTGCAGCCATAGATTCACCCTGCCAGTAACATTCTAGTCTCTGTTTGAATTTCAGCCTCCCATCCAGTATGCACTGTGTGTGACCACAGGCAAAAGAATCCACACATCCAAACCCACCTTGTATAGTTTCAAGAATTGATTTATCCTCAATGATTATATACTCTTGATCATTCTCCAGTGCTTTCACACAATAGAAGGAAAACCACTAATAGCTTTTGAGGGTTTACTTTCCAACAGCAGTTGACATTTCTCAGGCTTATTTGCTAAAATTAATTGCATTTGAAACAAACATTTAACCAGCCTTTACATGGAAAGCTGTAACATTGTCATATTTTCATAGAAGAATCCTGTCCTAGAAAAGAAAGTGCGGCTTTCCACCACCCCCTCCATTTTTCATTTGTGTGTGCATGTTTACATGTGTGGTGTATGTTTATGTGTGTGGGGGTACATGTTTATATGTGTGCAGGTTTACATGTATGTGGGTACATATTTATGTAGTGCTCATGCACGTTTACATGCACGTGGGTGCATGTTTACATGAGTGTGCACCTGTTTAGATATGTGTGGGTGCCTGTGCAGGCTGATGTTTGGAATCATCAACTGCTCTTCCAACTTACTCATGGAGGCAGTGTCTCTGAACAAAATCCAGGGTTCACTGATCTGACTCATACCTTAGCCCAGCTTTCTCTGGGGATCTCCTCTCTGCATCAGGCCAGATGCCACTGCCACCTGGTATTTGTGTCAATTCTGAGGATCCAATTTTCTGTCCTCAGACTTGCAAGGCAGGCACTTTAACCACCGAGAAATCTCCGAAGTTTGGAAGTATCATTATTTATGTCTCTCTCTCATCACGAACAAAATATTTTTGGTTATGGTTGTGTAAGACTACTGGCCAATAATCAGAGGTAAACGTTAGTTTTTGTCATGTGCTTGGAGCCATATTAAGTATTTTTTTCCCCTCAACAAGGTTTTTATGTGTAACCCTGGCAGTCCTGGAACTCACACTATAGACTAGACTAGGCTTGAACTCACAGAGAGCTGCCTACTTCTACCTCTGTGTGCTGGGATTAAAGGTGTGCACCATCACTGCTCAGTCCATAGATTCTTAATATAGTTACTTCATTTAATTATTGTTAATATTGTCTTATTAAATAGATTTTTTAAATGGTCTACACAAAGTCTTAGGATTAACTACTACATTTTTGGAAACCAGCAGAATTGAATTTCAAATGAAGAATTCTGTCTTCAATATCAACTTCTCAACCCATTTGCTGACTTCCAATGCTCCTGGAAATACTGGAGAGTCCCTTTTCAACTTATCTGACAGGACGTGGTACCAGATACCTAACTCTGCTTACATACAGTAGTTTATTGAACAGTCAATGCAGACCTGTGAAATTGATGTTATAGTAACATTTTAGAGGCAAGAAGATGGTAACCCCTAAGGGTTATAGAAAAAGCTCAAGGTCATATTTAGATGAAGGTAAGTCATGGAACATAAATACCGCAGGCCCTTATTTAATTCACACTGCCCTTTAACCTATAGTCCTGCCCGTTCTGTTAAAGTCCACAGCCTATCTGTTCTCCTTATTATTCTCATTCCAGTTTAATTAAAAATAATAGAAATGATGACTAAGAAGTGAAATAAGCATCTTTCCCCCAAATCCCAATAAAATCTTACTTTTTTGGGGAAAAAAAAGTACTTTTGTCCTAAATACTGATGTCAATGGGTGACTATAGCTCTCACTCCTCATCAGAGACCATTACAGAAAACCACAGCCGGTCAAAATGCAAAGCTGATGATAGAGTGCCCAAAACCAATGTATACATTACAATACTATTCCTGTACCTAAGGGAGTATCACAGAAGGGATCAGAAAGATTTTAAGTGCCAGGGGACCTAGGAATCTGCTGTGACAATGTGTCCCTTGGTAATGACAGGGAAGCTACACTCATGATACTCAAACAACATGGCTGCCTAAGCAGGACCTGAGCAATGACAGCATCAATAGGCACGCTATTGTGGAAGTGGGGGAATCTCACCAGAACCTACCCTTGGACAAAGAACTAAAGGATGAGTTCTACGAGTAAGAAATGCTGAGGAAAGGAGTAATAGTCTTCCTCAGGGAAGAGCACACCAATTGGTATTCAATACCGAGTGATCAACCCTGAAAACATATGCATACAAACAACACTAAGATAACTGAGGAGATTTTATTGACATAATAAGGCATTTATACATATGAGTAACAATAATAAAGAAAAGAGGACATCAGTTTAAGAGCGAGTAAGAGGTGGGGCACATGGAAGAGGCTGGAGGGAGGAAAGGGAAGAAGACAAATGATGTAATTATATTTAATTAGAAAACTAAAGTAGATACCTTTTTTTAAGTATTACCTGTTATATTTTTTAAGACACCCCCATTCCTCTTCTTTTTCTTTGGAAGCACACACACACACACAAAAATGGTTTAACAGAAAATACTGAAGGTATCTTCATTTGCAGATGCTTTTTTTTTTCTTCCAGCACAACATTGCTTTGCTTTCTTTAAAAACATGAAGGAAATCTCAGTGGCTTCCAAGGACATGAATTATTTAATATTTTACATTCGTTCACCTCATTTACTGGAGTGTCCTTGGGACATATTCATTACACAGGAAGGATGTCAGGGGAAACATTTTCAGAAGTATGATAATAATAATAATAATGGCCAAGCAGAAATCTGAAATCATTGTAAACAACTCTACGATCTCAGATTGCGTTAAGGAGCATGGAAGAGTCACAAAATGCTCAGGAGGCTTTTAACTTGGCAGAGTTTATTCAAAATGTCCAAGTTACTTATTTTCATCCTGCCCTGCATAAATTGAGTAGATTCAATTACCTGATGCCTTGCTTTGAAGCTCTGCAATCCAAGCCCTCGTTAATATAGTTCTTCTGTTGTATGGTTATGTCATTCTTCAGGAGCAAAGTTAGAAAACCAAGCATTGAAATGCACAAATTGACCTTCCTCATTTGCACAATAATGTCAAGTTAGGGAGAGTCCTTTGAAGCAGATTGGAGCCAATTAAGACCTTCCCACTTGCCTCTCCTTTATCCTTCATTCCCATGGCTGGTTTGTACCCCAACCAAGCATTGCCATTTTTCAGTTAAATCAGGAGAATTAATTTGCCACATGTGCCTTTCTCATCACAACATCAGGAAAAGAGAATTGAAATTCTAGTCATTGGTTGAGTCTGTCAAGGCACATGTTTTTCAAACCATTCGCTGTCTTGGAAAGCAATGTACCCTGACAGACCCTCCATCCAGGGCACAACTCTGTTATTGTAGTTGAAGTCAACACAAAGATGAATAATCCTCTACAGCTAGCTGTCCAGGGTTTGACTGAATGAAAATACAGACTTGAGATTGCACTCTCTGGCACAATGTTCTAAGCACTAAGATGAGAAGTCCTGTGTTAATTCTTTACCAGAATGAGAATGCTTGGAGAAATTAGTAATAACACCTGCATTAGTCAACCTAAAAGCCATTCCCCTGCATCTCTGACCCTACAGCGTTTTGTCATAGCATAATGAAGTCATCCATTGGCATCCACGAATGGACTATTGCATATTTGCAAGAGGAGAGATGAGCAGTGCTAGTCATACTTTATGAGAATGACAGAGTTTAAAGGCTTCATCTTTCATTGAATGTAATACTCTTCTCTGGTGTTTCCTTATACTGTTAACTCTATTATTTCCAGTAATCTTATATAGCTAATATAGATACAGAGATAGATAGATAGATAGATAGATAGATAGATAGATAGATAGATAGATAGATATAGAAATATAGGCTTATGTATGTGTACTGTATATATGACACCATATGTGTGTGTGTGTGTATAATAAAAAGAGGGAGAGTTAGAGAAGAGAGAGGGGATAAAGAGAAAGGGGGGCTAACTAGGAATGTTCTGAGTTTTTGAAACATAACAAATACAACAAGAATGAGCAAATACTCAGTTTGAACTAAAAGGTGAAAAAATTCTCTGGTCACATATTTTAAAAATTCCTGAGGCATTCCTGGAAAAATCCTGAAGTTCAGGTTATGAAATTTAAACTCATCCTGATCAAGTTTTCCACCTTGCTTGACAGGGAGTTAAGATCAAAGGGGAGGAGCGACTTGAGGGTCACAAGTTAGCAAGGAGGTAGTGCTGCGTGACCATTTGACTATAAACCAAGAAACCATTTTTACATTTATTTTATATTTTATTTTTTAAAAGTAAAAAAAACATCTTTTTTTTTCATTTTACATGTCAATCCAAGTTCCTACTCTCTCCCCTCCTCCTATCCACTCCACTTGCCCCCTCACACTCCATCCGCTCCACAGAGAGGGTAAAGCACATTGCTTTTGGGAAGGTCTAATGCCCTCCCTACTATATCTATACTGAGTAGGGTATCCATCCAAAGAGAATAGGTTCCCCAAAAGCCAGTACAAGCAGTAGGGATAAATTCTGGTGCCACTGCCAGTGGCCCATCAGTCTGCCCCAGCCATGCAACTGTCACCCACATTCAGGGGGACTAGTTTGGACCTATCCTTGTTTTTTTTTTTCTCTGTCTGACTGGTGTTGGTGAACTCCCATTAACTCAGGTAGACTGTTTCAGTGGATGTCCCCATCATGGTCTTGAGCTCTTTGCTCACATTCACATGCTCACTGGACTTTGGGAGCTCAGTCCAGTGCTCTGATATGGGTCTCTGCCTCTGTTTCTTTTAGTTGCCGGATGAAGGTTCTGTGGTGATATTTAAGGCATTCCAACCATTTGATATCACTGAAGACTCTGTCAAACTGCTTTGACAAACTGCAAGGCGGCAATAGAGACCAGCATTATAAAGACAGAAGAGCAAATTTCTCTTGGAATCTGATTTTAAACTTCATAAGAAAAGTGTTTTAGAAGAGCAGAGGTGAGGACAGGTTTCAGGCACTAAGAGTGAAGGATACCTGGGTAGGAAGTCTCTGAGCTGGAAAGAAGACAACTCCCAGAAGGCAAAAAGCTGAAAGAAATATGTGAGAGACATTTGCTGCAGTCAAAACTCTCTTACTATTGAACCCCAAGAAATAGTGCATGCATCTAGCAGAAAGGAGTCTGAGATTTTTTTAAAAAATATTTATTTATTTATTTATTTATTTATTTATTATGTATACAATATTCTGTGTGTATGCCTGCAGGCCAGAAGAGGACACCAGAGCTCATTACAGATGGTTGTGAGCCACCATGTTGTTGCTGGGAATTGAACTCAGGACCTTTGGAAGAGCAGGCAATGCTCTTAACCTCTGAGCCATCTCTCCAGCCCCAGGAGCCCGAGATTTAAGTATAATAATTACTAGAAGTTGAGTAAAGCATCCTCTATTATCATTTTGTTGCTTTGCTAACTTGCCGGAAATCCATCCCAAGTTCTCCATTGCCTTGAGCATAAAATCAAATTTCTTTGTAGAACACACAAGTTATAAGTCTCCCCCACCTGTTTACTCTTAAAATTTCCATTTCCATTCAGTGTTCTTCTTTGCCATTTGCACACTTCTTTATTCTGGTCCTGAAGCTGCATAGTGGCTGTTTGCCAACTGTGGTGTCTTCCCCAGAGTGCTGCCACAACACACTGAGCCACCTTCCTTCTGAAACGTACCATGCTGTTCAATAAGCACCAGTTTTCCCTGTACTTGGTAGAGATGATGCTGAATATCATGTGTTATCTTGTGATACCAAAAGGATGCTCAGTTAGTATTCATGGGTGGACAGATGAATGGATGGACACAGAGGATTCTGGCTTCATCTAAAGTCTATTTAGTTGGAAGAATATGACTTCAGAAAGTACCAAAACCCCTTATTTATTGCTTGCTTTCCTGCCTGCCTTACTTTTTTTTTTCCTGGTGTGCATTTCCATTATTCAATATTTTTTTTAAATTTTACAAGATACATAGGTTGTATTAAGAAGTAAATCACCAAACATTTCCAAAGAGGTAAGCTCTTTAGGTTAAATTTTAATACTATAAATCTTATGGAAAGTAAATGAATTTTTCACTAGAAGCAAGATGCTGATTTATATAACAGGAGAGCAAGGGCTAAAGTAATTGCTCAGTAAGTTTTCATAAAAGTCCAAAGCATCACCTCTGTAGGAAATTGTTGAATTTTAAGGAGTGGCATGGGAACAGGGAGCATGAGAGGGAAAGGGGGATTGGCATTTCTAGAAAGGAAGATAATAGCAAAACAATCCTAAGCTGTACTTTATTCAAATATTACGTCATTTTTCAGAAAATTTGTAAGCTTTCTTTGTAGCAGGCAACACATATTTTGAGCACAACTACTCAAATCCCAGCTTTCCCTATTGCCAGAAGATGGGATTTCCAACAGTAACAGCCCATGGTGGTTCAGTTTGTATAAAACTGCTACTCAGGACTGTTGGAACCAGAGGCTTAATTATGAGTTAGTTTTAGAATATTCTTAATATTTATAACTAAAAGGTTGGATCATTAATTTTATATAGTAACAAAATCATCGATGCTAATATTGAAACATTAAATTTGATAAAAATCCATTATCATGGTTAGTCTGGATAGCAATATCCTTAAAGGTTCTGTCATCATTACTATTATGTACAAGGAAATAAATTAATAATCAACAGAAACTGACACATATGTCTTATTTCTGAATATAAATGAAAGTAATTTACGTATAAAATACTTAAACAAGGCCTACAAACGGCAACTGGATCTTTGTATTTGTATAAATAAACATTTATACAAAATACAAATTTGTAGATATTTGTATAAATAAAACAAAGAATTCATAATTTTTTTTAAATGAGATACACACAGGTGTGATGACTGTATTCAGTCTTATTGGCAAATGAGAAAGGTTTCTGGTCACCAAATACTCAGAGAAGATCCTCTAAAGTATGGTTTGAACAAGATTACAGTACTAACACCCTTTGACTGACACAGAATAGAACCTTTTGTCACATAGGAATTCCAGGGATGTTAGAAAACACACATATCACAGGAGACTTGGCTTCTCTTGATTTAAAACACAAAGTGATGAACGTTCAGGGAGGTTAAAGTGTCAGTATGTGCGCACCTTGCCTTCCAGGTTCCACAACCAGCATCCCCTTAGCGTGCTTCAAGTTTCTGTTTTGATGGTAGAACCACTGATTGTTTGCATAAAATGAAAGTTTTGCTCCTATCCTACCTTCCCTACATTTCTATATGAGTAACAAGTGTAGATATTTTGATCCGTGATCAGCTATGTTGCTTCTATGGAAGTTAGTTAGCCATAGGGGCTAAGCATCTCTGACCTAATTATTTACAGATAATAAAATGTGTCATTGTTGTTTCCTTCTGGTATCTCTGTGGCCAACCCATACTTTGCAAAAGTAGACAACAGGAGCAAAAAATTCACCAGTAAAGAAAAAAGTGTCCCAAAGAAATGAGGAGTGGTAACGTTGCCGAAAAAGAACAGCTTCCATGTTGACACTTGCCAGAGGGATTCCAGATGGATAGCCAGGGAAAATGGGGGAGGTCAGATGTCAGTAATATGTGAGGAAAGTAGATGGGTTTGAAAGGATGATGACACCCTAGAGGAAGCAATGTCAGTGAAAAGCATGATGTCAAAAAAATTGGCTACATTTTATAATAAGAAAAGTGTAGGGAATTAAACGTGAAGGGTGCGAGAAGCAGGCCCATCTTAGGAACCTGAGGGTAGACTTGTGTTAGAAAAATGCTCCCTGCAAGCTAACAGTGAGAGCAGACGAGGCTGTTTGAAACCCTCTCTAGCAGATTTTTACTAAGTGATAAAACATTTTAATTCCCAATGTTTCTAAGGCTTTAAATTGCAGTACACTAAAATATGCATTTCATAATCTCCCATTTTATTGTGAATTTTTAGCGTTCTGATAAAAATGCAGTACAACTTTCCCAATAGATTGCCGAAGTCTTTGTAGAGTTTGTATGCACAGTCACACAGGCATGTACTTCTGTACACCATGAGGTTGCTTCCTGTTAAAGGAAAGATTCAGAAAGCAGGACTGTTGAGTTGTTGGTCAGGGGAATCCAGACTCCAAAAGTAGCACAGGTGATTGCCATCATCCTTGATTGCCCTCCAGAACCTGATGTGGAGATCCTATTGCTGAAGACACTGTGTATTTCACATTACACTGGAATCAGGACTTGGAGGAATCCAGCTGGAACTGATTTGATACCCTTTCCCTTGACTGCAAGCTCTAGTACCTGAAGATGCTATATAAGCTGCCAAGGTATAATAGCAATTAAGAGTTCTCAAGCATATGATAGCTGTAAAGGCTGTGAGGTACAATATTGGCCAGCATAGTAAAAGTGAAATATCTCTGGGACAACTAACAGTCACCTATACAGACGTCAGGGCCACTCAAGAGGAGCCATCTCAAACCCGGCATGGTAAACCTAGCCAACTCCCTGTGGTTGAGATCACAGATTCTAGAGGGAGAGCCAACTATTGCCATGCTCCAAAACCAGTATAATTCTCAACTCCATTCTAAGTATTTATCCTTATATCCACAAAGAAACTCCATTTTGCAGAAGAAAGAGACCATTCCAGAAAGTCAAAACTGGTTAAAACGAAGAGAACAAAATGTAAAACTTTGTAAGCACTGACAGACACTACTAAGGAAAATTCAATTCAATTACTGACTTAACTTACACAGAGTTTCATACAATGATTTTGCATGCTTATATTTCAGCTGTGAATCATTGTCTACAATTCCATGTTTAGTATGTGTACAAATTGCATATTAAATAGAAAGGAAATTGGTTTTAGACTTTGAGCACAACCCAAGGTATCTCATTATATATGTGCAAATATTCTAAGACATGAAACAGTTCTGACTTCAAACAGCTCAGAGAGGGATACCCAATCTGTGTAAAGTACAAGAAAAGATATTTAGCTGAAAACTAAGATGTATAAAGAGTTCAAAGCACAATAATTAAATTCTTTAGTGTAGAAATAAATCCCAGTGTGCATATGCAATTATAATCAGTGTGATCATAATAAAATTAGGACATGAAATAATAGTATATGTTTGTGTTAAGCATACTGACATGTCAAGACAATTCCCTCCATAGAGCAACAGAGAACTGTAAAACATATTTTAGGAAGTTTTTGTCTTTATAATATTTGAACAACTGAAAACCACAGTAGCTTCAAAATTTCACTAGTGGGTATAATTTTATATGGACACAGTCATCAATAATCATTGATATGTATTATGTTTTATCACATATTTTAAGCACATCTTAAAATGCACATCATCTAGTTTATAATGAGATAACTGGCCTGCAAATATAACAGTGCCATGATCGCAGACAAGCAATTCTTTGGTAACCTTATGATGGAAGCTTTTTGTTGCTGTTAGTTTGTTTTGTTTTGTTGGCATAAAAAGAACTCTGTAATACAAGAAAGTGTGTGTGGGTGAAAATACTGAGCTAATTTCCTGAGGAAATTTCCTATAGAGCTGAGGGAAGCCAGCTGGGGCATTGTGTTAAGTTTTATCACACCTCTATGTACTTGGTCATTAAGTCTGCTTTTATAACACAATACTAGCTCCATAATGAGAAAAGCTATGTCATGAGAGTTCCTGAGATTATAAAGTTCATATTCGTGAATTCTCAGTGTGGTCACTGCTTCTCTGTTGATGTGATACAACACTGAACAAAGACAGCTTCGGGAGGAAAGCATCCGTTTTCTCTTACAGGTTATATAGTCTAGCCCTGAGGGGAGCCAAGACAGGTTAGTGAAGGCAGGAACCTAGAGGCAGGAAAGAACTGAAGCAACCCTCACGGCCTGAAGCACTCAGGAGAAGAGCCCTACCCTCAAATGGGCAGCGCAGTAGAGCTGACCCTGTTCACAGGGGAAAGCGTGAGCTAGCCCTGGGGGTGAGAGAATGGGAGGGCAGGCCATGTCTGCCACGAGGTGAGGGAGAGATGCCTCCCTTCATCCCTCACTACCTACAGCAGGTGGGGAACATGACCCAACCCTTCTCCAGCTGCAGCTCTTGGGAGAATGGGCCCTGCATCTCACCTGGACACTACGGTAGGGTTGACCCTGTAAACGGGGACGTGGGTGAGCCATCCCTGAGGGATGGAGAGGAACATGCCTGGTACTGCCTCCCTTATCTGCAGTTGGGGCAAGGAAAAGATGCCCTCCTTCTTTGCCCCTGCTGCCTACAGCTGTCAAAGGAGCTGACCCTCATTTGACCAACTGCAGCACTAAGGAAAGTAGACCCTGACCTACTCTGGACAGCACAGTAGAACTGACTCTGTCCATGGGTGTGGGGTGAGCCAGACCAAGAATATGAGAGAGAGAGAGAGAGAGAGAGAGAGAGAGGGAGAGGGAGAGGGAGAGGGAGAGGGAGAGGGAGAGGGAGAGGGAGAGGGAGAGACAGGGAGACAGAGACAGAGAGATAGAGACAGAGATAGAGAGACACAGAGAGGAGGGAGATGCTTCCAGATTAAGATTATGTTTATTTGTATTTTTAATGGCAATATCTTCAATTCTTTTAAGATTTATTTTTTTGTTACTTTTATTTTATTATTTTTTGAGACAGAGGCTAACTGTGTAACCTTTGCTAGCCTAGAAACTCCTATGTAGGCCAGGTTGGCCTTGAACTCATAGATACACATGCCTCTGTCTCCCAAATGCTGGGGATTAAAAGCACAAGCCACCATGCCTAGCAAGGTTATGTTTTGTTAATATGTACTGAAGTTGCATGAAAGCAGTTGGAAAGGCACTAAATATTTTTCATTCAAATCCATGACTAATTTATACTATTAAATCTCCTTGACAGAGATGTGGGTTACACAGATGATAAAACACCATGGTTGACTTCAGTCAACATACAGTGCGTGAGAAGATAGATATTTAAATAAATTGCTTAGAAGTAATATAAATTGTAAAAAAGAAACGTGAACAGTCAAAATATGAGGGAGAGTGAGAGCATTTATCTGTGGAGTTGGTGGGAAGAAGTGGATCATGGGGCTGTTGCTGGGCAGACTTGACAAGCAAGGATGCTGGGGGTATGAGGATGTGTTCAATAGGAATTTCTAATTTATAAAAGAACTAGAGTACATTCTAGTTTGACTGATTTAAAATGCAGGCATGAAGAAACACAGCGTATTTTGAGATCTGCACATTTTAGATAGGTTGAACAATAAGTAAGCTGGAACATTTTTTAAAAGGTGGCTTCATGGGGAGACTTGTACAACATACCAAGAGGCCATGGTGAATAGCTGAGCTTTTACAAAAATATTATTTTGATTATGCAAAGAGTCCCCTCTCTAAGTGGAAGCATGACTAATCTCTGCTCATTTTAAATGATAATTTGGCAGGGTAAATGTGTTTGTATTCTTCTGATTAGAATTATCCTTGAACTTTCTTTTGAAAGGAAACGCTATTAGCTGTGCGCATTTCCTACTATGAATATTATCTTCCTAATGTGTGATCATCTCTGTCAGTGTTCTCGGCTTTCCTTATTATTTCCTGGTGTGTTTTATGTGCTAAAAATTTTTTGCTCAGTCTGAAAATATATTGCTTATTTCAATTTGACCTTTAATTTCATGTAGAAACATTTTAAAAGGTAGAACAGCTAAGCCTGTTGATTCGCATTTCCCCAACTGTTTAGAAAACCTCATTTGGCCTCCATATTGATTTCTCCATATTGATTTCTAGAACTTTAAGAACTTTAAACAAGGTAGGAGCACACACAAGCTTCTACTTGAGGATGGCAATATGGATGGGACTTGAACATGCGGGTCCTTACCTGTCATCTTCCCTCATTTCTCCTCACAGATAACTCAGCATCTCATCCGGCAACTCCTCCCTTTGCTGTTTATCCTATTTGTAATTGGGATGGCAGCCAGCATCTCCTCCATTCTTCTGTGGCCTCAGGTACCCAGGCATCCAAGATCCATGTCTTCCACATAGAGATGTGTTGGCAAATGACTTAAGCATGAGTCGTTTGTATGGGTCACAGGATATCCGTGTCTCCTGATATTAGTTCTGTACTTAACAAGGTCTCAAGGGGATACCCAGCCGATAGCATCATCTGTCATCTTTATGGCTGTGGAGAGTATTGCCTGTGCTCCTGAAGGCACATTCAGGCAGGCAGTTAAGAAACAAGCAGTTATTGCATGCCCACAGGGTGCAATGATCTAGGCCCTTGTTAGTTACTTTTTCACCACACAGAGTCTCTGGAAATGGAAAAACTCTTCACAACTGACAAGTATTGACAGAAGCAACCAAAGTGAGAAATACACACCAGCCAGCTAGACAGCCTAGTTAAAATAACAAAACTAGAGACTAAACATGCAGAAGAAGCAATGCATGCTGACCATCCAATGCTGAGAGCCCTCTTCTAAGGATTGCTTATGTTAATGTCTGATTCAACTTTGTTCAGTATATCATTTAAACGTAAAGTAAGGAATCATGGAAACGTCAGGAAAAACAAAATTAGTTATATGTCAACCCCCTTTGTTATGTAAAGCAGCCTCATTACTTGTTTTTCTCAGTTTTAATTTTCTTTTGCAGAATCTTCAGCAATAAGATCTTAATAACTGGTTTTGGTGGGCACCAGAAGGAATAAGCAAGAGCCAGGACTGTTCGGAAAGTAAGGGATACATACCTCTGGGACATCTTTAACAAACAGCAGTAAACCCCCTTAGTGTTGGGGTTTTACCTGATTCTATCTTTTGTTTTTTAATGTATATTTGCAGCATTTTGTCAAAACTGGGGTACCTATAATTGTTTCCATTTTACCTAGGTTCTCTTTCCTATTCCTGGATCTATGTGTATACTTTTGAGCTAGCATTCTGTTGTTTTATTACTATGGTTCCCATACTATAATATGCAATTAACTGTGGTGATACTTTTGCAATATTCCTTTTTGTTCAGGGTTCTTGTGAGTATCCATGGTCTTTCATGATTCTATATAAATTCGTAAAAACTGTTTTTCATATATTTTTAAAGAATACCAGTAGACTCTTGATTGGGATTGAACTGAATATGTAAATTGTTTTGGAAAGATCACCATTCTCATGACATTTACTCTTAACACTTAAGCAAAGAAGATCTTTTAATCTTCTAATGCCTCCTCAATTTTTTCCCTCAGTGTATTGACATTTTCAATAAAGAGGTCTTTCAAATTGTTGATTAATTTTTCTCACTAAGTGGGGATAGTTGGTGATTGTTGTTAATGGGATTATTTTTCAATGTGTTTGTCAGTTTTAAGTAGACTATTAATTGTATGTGTGTGTTTGTATGTGTCAGCGTGCACGTGTGTGTGCATGTGCGTGTGTTTGTTTTAATTTTGTGTCCTTCAACTTTGCTGAATGGGTTTAATAGTTCTAAGTGGTTTTGTAGTATTATTATCATTTCTTAAGTATAGGATCAATTATCTTCTGCAAAAGTGAGAATTTCATTCTTCATGTCCCGTTTCTATTCCATTTATTTCCTTTTCCTGTCCTATTTCTCTTGCTATGATTCTAAGCAATATACTGAATAGAAGTGGAGAGAGTGGACACACTTCTCCTGTCCTTGTTATTAGTGGGAATAGTTGAAGTTTTCTCAATTTGCTGCTATATGTTTGTGATATCTACCATTTATTGTGTTGAGTTTTTCTTCCTCTATCCCTTGCCTCTCCATAAAAGAATGCTGGATTTTGTTTAAGGTATTTTTCTATATCAATTGAAAGGATAGTTTGATTTCTTTAAGTCTATTTATGTGATGAATTATATTTTTGATTTAAATATGTTGAACTGTCCTTATGTTGCTGGTATGAAGCCAACTTTGTTAAATTGCATAGCTTCTTCATGTGATCTCAATTCAGCTCGCAAATTTTTTTTATATGTGTTCATTTAAGATATTACTCTATACTTTATTTATTTATGTAGTCTTATGTCTTGTTTTGGTATCAGAACAATATTGACTTCTTTAAAAGCTTGGCAGTATTCCTTTTTTGTGAAATAATTTTAATAATATTGATTAAAGGTCTTGTGGAATTCTACAATGGATCCATGTGGTCCTGAAAAGTTAATTTAAATGTGTATAGAGGGTAATTTTTTATTACTTCTTCAGTCTTGCTGTAGGTTACAGATATGTTTATCTGTATTACAGATATGTTTAAATTGTCTATTTCATTTTGACTTAAAATATAGATCATAAGCCTATAGAAATTTCCCATTTCTTTCGGATTTTCCAACTGAGTAGAATCTAGATTTCCAAAGTATATCCTATTCTTTATTGAATTTCATTGGTATTTGTCATTATATGTTCCTTTCTAACTCTAATTTTATTAATTTGTACATTCTCTCTTTTTTACTTACTATGGCTAAGGATCTGTCAATCTTGTTAATCTATTCAAAGAAGCAACTCTATTCATTGTATTTTTTTTTCAATTCCAATTCATTAATTTCTGCCCTACTCTTAATTATTTCTTCTTGTCTGTTACTTCTGGATTTGTTTTGAACTTGGTTTTTACTTGATGCATTAAGGTACATCATTGCGTTATTTATTTGAGATACCACCCCCCCCACACACACATATAAACATCTTTTAATATAACCACTTGCTGCTATAATTTTTCCTCTTAGGATTGCTTTCAATGTTGTTCTTAAATTTTGGTATGTTATGTTGTCATTAATTCATTTCAAATAATTCCTTAAATACCATACTTGATTTCCTCAGTTGATGTATTTACTAGTCAATAGTGTTGTTCAGTCTGTGTGAGCTTTTGCATTTTCTGTAGCGTCTATTGTTGTTGATACCTAACTTGATTCCATTGTGGTCAAACAGAATACAGAATGCTATTGCAATTTTCCAATATTTTTTAAGGCTTGCTTTGTGTTCTATAATGTGGTCTGCTTTGGAGAAAATTCCATGTTCTACTGAGAAGAATATGTATTTTTTTATTGTTTGAGTGGAATGTTTTGTAATGACTGTTAAGTCCATTTGATTTATGGTGTCATTTAAATCACTTAAGTCCAGTATTTCTCTTTAGTTTTTGTTGAAATGTCTGGTCTATTGGTGAGAGTGGAGCACTGGAGCCACATTCTCATTATGTTGCAACTAATATGTGGCTATCTACCTAGCCGTGTTTGGTTTATGAAATTGAGTATGCCTATGTTTTGTGTGTATTATTTAGCTGGTAATATCCTTTTGAGGGACTGTTCTGTTAAAGACATGAAGTTGTGTCTTATCTCTTCTGACTTGTTCTGGCTTGGCATTTCTTTCATCCAGTATGACAATTATTATACCAGCTTGTTTCTAAGTCCCATTTCTTTGTAAGTTCATCTTTCTGCCCTTTTGTTCTAAGGTGGTTTCTGTCCTCTATGGTGAAGAGTGTTCCTTAGAGGCAGCAAAAAGTTGGCTCCTGTATAATAATAATTTGATAATCTTTTCATTAGGAAAGGAGAACATAACTATCCAATGTTATTACTGTAAGGTATGTGATTACTATGTGGTGTTTTCTTGGACATATTTTGATTACTTTTCCTTGTGTTGATTTTTTTTTACTGTGTCTTGTGTTTTGTTTTTGTTTTTCAGTCTGACGAATTCCTTCCACTATCCTCTATAGTGGTGGAAAATTCCTTGAGTTTGTTTTTTAACATGAAAAGTTTTCATTTTTCCTTCATGTATAAAAGATGGCTTTGCTGATTATATTATTTCAGGTTGGAAGTTGTGATCTCTCAGGGATTGGAATACATCTTTCCTACCTCTCCTGACTTCAAAGGTTTCTATGGAGTAATCAGCCATTCTTCTAACAGGTCTACCTGTGTATGTGATACTGCTATTCTCTGTTGCAACTTTCAATCTCTTTTCTTTAGGTTTTGCTTTTGTCTTTCAACTGTAACATCTCATGGGTAGCTTATTTTCTGATCCTACTTGGCTTTCTTTGTAGGCCTCTTATACCTGAATATGCAAATCTTTCTCAAGGTTTGGAAATTTTTCTTTTAAATTTTTTAGAAAGAGTAATTGGACTTTGAGTTTATTATTAAAAAATCAGTTGTATTACATATCCCTATACATTTTTAGAATTAAATTTTACAAGTATTACCATATTCATAAACAGTCTATAATTTTTTAAAAAGTATATATCTAATTGAAATAGAGTTGTATCACTTTTCTTCCCTTTTCTCCCTTCATCCTTCTCAGGAACCCCTCCCTCCAACATCTCCCATCTACCCCCTTCAAGCTGATAGCATCTTTTGTCTACATGTGTGCTCAAGTGTATGAGGTATGTGTTTGGCATACATATGCATGTGGGTATGTGTCCTGGGGTTTCTATTGCTTCAATGAGGTAAAATAACTTAAGTAACTTGGGGGGAACAGGGTTTATTTGGCTTTCATTTGCATATCTCTGTTCATCATCAAAGGCAGTCAGAACAGGAACTCAGAGTTTGATGCAGAGACCATGGAGGGGTGCTGCTGACTGGTTTGTGCGACATGGCTTGTTCAATTTACTTTCTTCTAGATCTCAGGACCACCAGCCCAGGAGTAGCCTCACCCAAATAGGTTAGACCCTCCCAGCCATTATTAATCAATAATTAATGAAGAAAGTGCCTTACAGTGGAATATTATGGAGAAATTTTCTTAACTGCAGGTCTTCTTTCAGATGAGTTTAGCTTGTGTCAAGTTAGCGTGAAATTCACCCACACAGTATGCTTCCACATGTGTGTGGAGGTTGCAGATGTTAATGTTGGGTGCTTTACTTATTCATAGTCATCTTCAGCTACCTGGTTTATTGAGAAAATATCTATTACTTATAAGTGGGGTTTTTCATTGGGGCTGCCAGCTCCCAGAGACTTATTTTTAATTATAAATGCTTAGTCAAAACTTAGGCTTGTTACTATCTCTTCTGTCCTAAATTAGCCCATATTTCTTATCTACACTCTACCACATGGTGGTACCTTTTTCAACGTAACTTACCCTTCTCCAGCTTCCTCCGTGTCTGGCTGATGACTCTGCCTTTTGAAGTTCCTATACTCTTATTTTTGTCTACACATTCCACCTAACCTCTACCTGCCGTGATTTTGTCAATTTATCCCTTTATTAAACCAATGAAAGCAACACATATTCACAGTGTACCAAAGTACTATTCTACAGTATTTAATGGTTGGTGAGGTGGCTAGCCAATGAGCTTTGGGAATCAACCTGTCTGGACACTCCTTCCCTAGGGCTCTGGTGTTAAGAGATGCACCCCAGCCCCATGCAACTTTAAATGGGTCCTGGGCATCCAAACTCAAGTATTCTGCTTGCACTGCAAGTAATTTCCACACGGATCCATTTTCTCAGCCAAAATGGCATGCACTTTTGAGTTTTCTATTCTCCCATGATCCATATAGACATTGTCAGTCTCTGAGTGATCTGGTAAATTGCAGGCATATACACTAAAGTTACTGAATGTTTAAGCTCCAAACATTTTTAATTTCTCTGAGCTTGAGTCTTCACAAACACACCATCATTCAGAAAAACAGAAGTGTGTGTGTGTGTGTGTTCATGCTTACTTGGGAGAGAGAACACATATGCAGGTAGTGAGCTTTGCAATAATCTCTACTACAGAGTATGCTGTTGAATCAAGGTAATTTGCTACCTCAGCACCATTTAAGACTCCCCACTAAATTCTGGAGAGTTGGCAACAAGTAAAACCAGTAGCAGCTTTAGCAGAGTAGAGGCTTCATTCAAGTGCAGATGGAATTTACATCTACCTATGACCATAAGCAGTTAACCCTTATGATGATTAGAATGACTCAAGTGGTTTCTTTACTCTAAAAGTTCAATGTTTTAAGATTGTGTGTGTGTGTGTGTGTGCATGTGTGTGTACTTACAGAGGCCAAAAAGGGGGATCAGCTACCCTGGCGCTGAAGTTACAACTGGTTTTTATGATACCTGACTGACACCTGCATGGGAAAGAATTCTGTTTTAACCACTGAGCCACTTCTCCAGCTCCTAAACTTGCAATTTATTGAATCAGTCTCTTCTACACAACCTTGACTAGGATCATTGCTATTTGTCTGCCTAGTTTGGGTTATTTAAAGGACTGGGAAGTGATTTCTTACTGTCAGTGGGCTTTGGAGTTCTAAAGTAAATCAATCCAGCAATTCTCTAGTTGGGTTAAATTTCGCTGAGTCTGTTTTTTTCTCATACCCAGTAAGTCAATAAGTGACTTCACTTTATACCTGCAAAGAACCAAGGAGTGCATCCAAATGACTCTTATGTAAGTAGTTTTTTTTTTTCAAATATTTGCTATGAATTCACTTTGGAGCAGAGAAGGCCAGGTGATTTGGGGAGGGGGGGGTTGCACCTTCTGTTACTATTATATTTTATCTATATCATAAAGGTTCTGCTTCATATTATTTCAACCTTAACAAGGGCTATTTTCTATCTACATATTGTGCCATCTTCATATTCAAAAGTTGAAAGTTATCAATGTGATGATGTTGGGGGTGTGGTTTCAGAAAGTGGTTATGAGGCAAGAACAGGAACTTCGGAGCACAGACAGGGTGAGGAGGTCCTCTCTAGAAACCAGAATGCAGACCTTCGGTAGAGGCTGAGGACTTCCTAGCCTCCAGATGTGTGAGAAATAGTTCCTGTGGCTCCAGACTTGTCTAGTTTATAGGACTTTATTATAACATATCCAAATGGCCTCTGTCAGTTAAAACAATGAAGTGATCTTTTTTATTAGTCACTGGACCCTTTGATTGGATCTTTCTGTAAACCAGAAAAAGGAAAGCAAGCAAACAAAAACCATTGGTCTAGGCCCTCTTTCAGTATTCTGAAAGCCTTAGGGTATATTTCTCTCCAACAATGGATGACTGCCCCTGCCAAGAAACCCCAGGGTAGATGCTCTGTGAAGGGTTAGATGTTAAGGTAATATACATCTCCCTGCACAGATGATGGGAAACACTCAGCTTCCTCTAATGGGTACTCCAAGAATAATCCAGGA
Organism: Alexandromys fortis; assembly: GCF_014885135.2. NCBI lineage: Eukaryota > Metazoa > Chordata > Mammalia > Rodentia > Cricetidae > Alexandromys > Alexandromys fortis. The sequence goes on along the minus strand of NW_026068142.1, from coordinate 902,503 downwards.
AGCAGAAAAAGGTCTTACACAACCACATCTGTGTGCAGGGAGAGTGATTAAAACCAATTCTCTCAACAGCCTTCTGAGGAAAAACTCTCAGTTCTTACACCCTTGATGTGGGGTGTCGATGGTGGAGGGCCAGGCAGATGGGCCTAATAGGCACCCTTGTAATCATTCTCCTTAATTTTATACACAACACTAATAAGTAGGCCTCCTTCTCCATTTATACTTGTGAGCAGTTGGGAAAACTTTTAAAAGGCTAATATAAATTATTCAAAATAGCTCAAAGCCATCTAACAGGAATTCTCTGGATTACTAAAATGGTTCAAAGAAATACCTCTTAAATACCAATTAAGTACCATCTCATTAATTTCCTTTAGACTTCTGCATCTTGAGTAATTGCCCTTTTAAGAAAACTTTCTCCCGTATTTAAACGCAACTGTCCCCGTGTCTCTTCTGAGGCTTTTCTGCTGCTCCTCACCTTATTTTAAGCTTTTGCTACAGAATTCAGTGATCATTACACACACAACGGTCCTGCTACTTATTTCTAGAATTAAAGGGGCCTCCTAACTTTGTCCTTTCCAATATTTGCAAAAAGCATTTCCGCTATTTGCAGAAAACATTTCTGTTTGCTCTCTCTTTATTTTCCCTGGCTTACTTTCCATTTATTTCTCCTCACTGTCCTCCATTGAGTTTCTGCACTGCTTATACAAATAGATCCAGCAAGATAAAAAATAACTATTCTAAAATTTTTATATGATTTATTTACTAACATATTCCGAGCACCATTTGCCTACTAATAGTCACAAGTTCCAATGGTTTTCTAATTTTCCTGCTATTGTAAATATTCAAGATAAAGCAAAGAAGATCTAAGCATGATGAACAGTCTAATCCCTATGTCTAAGCTCCTGCTGGTCTATATTGATTTTGGTAGGGGTGGGAGTCTTCAGATGATCACAGAAATGCCCTCACTGATTTACTGACTATTCTAGAACAGCAGAAGGGGCATCATAAAGCAGTAACTTTCCAATCACAGTTTTCAGGTAACTGCTCTCAAAATGTGGTTCACAATCCTGGAATTATTTACAAGGTCCTGACTTTATGCCTAGGACATAAGGACTTTGTCTGTCTCCCATGGACCCACGTCCATCCAGCAAGTGCCACTCTTGCTCAGTGGCCTCTAGAGTTTGAAATTCTGGGCACAGGAAAAGCAGGACATTTCTGCTTTAATTCTCTTTGAGTTTGACCTCAAATCTTCATTTCTACTCCCACTACCACCTTCTCAAGATTAATAATGGTGGGAAACTATAATCCCTTAAAGAAACTGTCATAGCCTGATTCAAGAATATGACTTTGCCTTCTCATCACACTAAAGCTAAAATGTACACATAGAAACACACGTGTGTGCTCACTAGATTTCTCAAGACCTGGGTTACCCGGTTTTGAATACAAACAATCAAGATGTGTGCAGTCCTGACTGAGTTTCTTCAGCCCAGCCAGTGCCCTCCAAAATGAAGTGTGTGTTCTCTTAGGTCATCTCCTGCAAAGCCCGGAGGAGATAGAATATGTCTCTGGAAGAATGAGTGAGACCAATAATCCCAAGTGACAGTTCATGCTGACAAGGAGGTGGAGCAGAGAGAACACTCATCCATTGCTGCTGTGAGTACAAACTTGTACAGTCAGTATGGAAATCAGTATGGTGGTTCCTCAGAAAGATGGGAATCAGTCTACACCACTCTTGGGCATATACCCAAACGATACTGCATCCTACCATAAGGACTCTTGTTCAACCATATTCTTTGATATTCTATTTATAATAACCAGAAATTGAGAATAGCCTAGATGTTCCTCAACAGAAGAATAGGTAAAGAAAATGAATGTGGTACATTTATACAATGGAGTATTACTCAGCTCTTTAAAAAAAAAAAAAACGACACAATGAAAGCTGCAGGCAAATGAAAGGAACTAGAAAAAAAAATCATTCTGAGTGAGGTAACCCATAAGATACCCAGAAAGATAAATATAGTATCTATTCTCTTATATGTGAATATTAGCTGCTAAGTAAATGATAACTAACCTAACAATCTGTAGACCCAGAGAGGTTAGGAATAAAATAAGTGACTAAGGGGGACACATGAATATCACTGGAAGGGGGAAATATATTAGATTTTATGGGAGCACTGGGGTAGGGGGAATGGAAGCAGGAGGATCAAGTGAGAGGGGACAGAGGAGATGGGGTTGAGGGAGAGAATACAGGAAGTGACGGTAGGACTGAGGAGCATTTGAGGGGTGTTATGGAAACTTAGAGAAGTGGACCCTTCTTAAAATATACAAAGGCAATCCAAATTGAAGTCTCCAAATACCGAGAGAGGCATAGTCCCAGTTGGTCATCTCTTGTCAACCAAACCAAGTTCTCAGTACCAGGACTGAGTTATATCCAACTGAGTTGTTGGCCATAAGGATCCCATGGAAATCCCCAAACTACCCAGACAACTGTTGCCAAGACAATGTGCTGTTTTCCACAAACAGACAGCAACACCCCATTACTTGAAGATAACACCCACACAACTCAGTGAGCATGGAGAAGTCTATTTGGTGCCTATGTAGAACCTTAAGCCTAGTGTTGGGTGACTTTGGTATGGGAAGGTACCAAAGACACTAGACACCAGGGTAAACTGGTGGACAGGTGAAGATGGGAACAGGAGGGATCAGGTGGAGGGGGTGGAGATAGAGAGTGCTGGGAGAAACAACTGGAAGTGGGGGACATCCCAGGGAGATGTGGAAACCTAGAGCAATGGAAAGACCCTGGAATTTACAAGGGTGACTGTAGCAAAGACTCTTGGGATTGGGGATACAGAACCTGGACAGGCTATCCTCCGTAACCAGGCAAGACTTCCAGGGGTGGGAGTTTGACATCAACCCAGGCACAAACCTTACACCTACAATTTATCTTGCTGCAAGGTGTGATGGTGCAGTTGTGGCACAGAACTTGTGGGAGTGGCCAACCAATGCCTGGACCAATTTGGGGCCCATGTCACAAGACAAAGTGCATGCCTGCGACTTCCTGGATGTCCAGGAACAGGAGTCTGGATAGGCCAGAGACCTAGACTTAGTGTAGAACCAAACATGACAAGCCAAAAATAAAATGAAATAAAATAAAGACAATAAAATGTTTTCTAATGATATTCTGCTCCGTCATCACCAGAGAAACTTCATCCATCAATTAATGGGAGCAGATGCAGAAACTGATAGCCAAACATTAAACAGAACTTGGGGAACCCCACCAAAGAAGGGAAGAAAGGATTGTAGGAGCAAGAGCGGTTGAAGACACAAGGAGGACACAACTCACAGACATCAGCTAAGCTCAGAGAAGGCTCAGAGAGACTGAATTGAAAATGACAGAGCCTGTGTGGGTCTGAGCTAGGTCCTCTGCATATATGTTATGGTTGTGTAGTTTGGTGTTCTTGTGGGACTCCTAACAGTGGGAGTGGGACCTGTCTCTGACTCTTTTGCCTGCTCTTGGAAAACTTTTCTTCCTACTGGATTTCTTCATCAGGCCTTGATATGAGGTATGTGCTTAGTTCTTGTAATTTGTTAGGCCATATTTGGTTGATATACCTGGGAACCCTGCTCCTTTCTAAAGGGAAAGTGAGGAGGAGTGGATATTCCAGAGAGGAGATATTGGGGGAAGGGACTGGGAGGAGTTGAGGGGGGCAAAACCATTCAGGATGTAATATATGATAAAAGAATAAATAAGAACTATGTAGTGATAAAATGACTCCTAATTATATGTTATTGATTATAATAAAACAGTGCTAGAGAAAATGGTTATAACTAACACATGATCACAAATAAAACTTAAAGCCTAAAAAAAAAAGCTTAAATCCTAAAAGTCATTGTTCAAATACCAACAAAACTAAAAAAGTGCATGTATTATTCTAACAGATTTCTGAAATCTGTTCATTGCAGCAGCAATGAAAACTATACGGCGTTGCTGAGGGCAATGAAAAGACAAATGTGTCTAAACTACCTGGAAGACTCAGTATTGCTAGCACAGTCATTTTCAATGACGTTACGTTCAAATTCTGTCACATCTTTATTGTTACAAAAGGCCCCTTCGAAGTTTTCATAGAATTTGTATGACAATTCTAAAATTTATGAAGAAATGTCAAAGACAAGAGTAAAAAGAGTAATAACACAAGGGAGGTGTTTAGCTATCAGAAATGGCTATATTTACTAAACGAATATGTAAGCACAGAAACAGTAAAAATACCAAATATTCTTAATATTAGGAATGCATTTGTGTGTAAAAGTAAAGCATAATTTTATTATTAAAGGAGCTGCAGATTGAAGAGAATAACTGGTGTGTGTTGAGATGTTGCTTCATAAAAAATTTATGCAGAAACTTACTTGCTGTTGTGATAGTATTAGGAGATGAATTTTCTTAATTTCTTTATGTGTGTGTGTGTACGTGCATGCATGCGCGCACGCACACACATGTATAAGTACTATGATGAACATGTTTATGTTAGAGGACAATACTTTCCACCTTGTTTGAGTAGGTTCTTTATTGGCCACTTCAAACACCAAGCTAGTTTAACCATGAGCTTCTGGCATTTCCCTGTCTCTATCTCCTAACTCACTGCGTGGGCACTGAGATTATAGGTACAAGCTACTCATCCAGTTTAACACAGGGCTTAGAGTTTAAATTCAGGTCTCCATGCGTGTATCACCAGAACTTAACCCACAGAGCCTCATGCAATCTTAGAATCTTCTCCCTCTTCTTCCTCCTCCCTCTCTCTCACACACACTCTCTCTTTCCTTCATTCCATTCTTTTTCCTCTCTTGCTTCCATTTTTCATTTGCCCTTTTACCTTTCACAGTGTATTCTCCCCCCAATAAGATCCTCACTGTACATAAGTCCATCAATCATAGGTGTCAGTACCCTGAATTGCGAGCTGTAGAATGTCTCGTTGTAAATTACCTAGTTTTAGGGTTTTGTGCTACAGCATCAAAAAAATGGCTTAAAATAGGGAACTCAAATATAGACAATTCACAGAGTTAAATCTTAAAGTGATTAATTATAAAGTTGGAAGAAAGAACTTGGAAAGTTCAAGCACATTTCACAAAATATTGATGATCTGAGTTAGACTTAAAAGGTTAATTCTTCTTATTAAAATTCTTTAATAAATTATGAACAATTATAGTAGGAGACAGTCATTTTTTAAACTGCAGACTCAACATCAAACCTAGGGCTAGAATTTTCATTCCGGAGAGTGAAATGGTACAATCTTCTCCTAAGGAACCTGAACAAGGGCGTGTGAGAGAGAAAAATTTGTGACCATACTTTCATAGGTTTTGTTTTTTATTTTGCTGAGACGGGACTTCACTTAGTAGTTGCATCTGGTCTCAAAGTTGTGACTTTCCCCTCTTCTTCGCCTTCTGGGTGCTGGGTTTATGGATGTGTGCCACCACATCCAGATATACAATAATTTCAACAAAAACTAACAGAGAGGGCTGGAGAGATGGCTCACTGGCTGCTCTTGTTCGATTCCCAGCACTTACAGAGTATCTATCTCATCATCCTCTGTAACTCTGGTGTTGTGGGTCTGGCTCCCTCTTCTGGTTTCTAGGGTACATGGCATGTGTGTGGTGTACAGTTGTACAGGCAGGCAAAATACCCATAAACATAATATAAAACAAATAAATGCCTTAAAAAAACAAAATTAATAAAAAATCACAAAACCTTGTACTTAATTGTGAGAGTATGCGGAAGAGTTCCATTTATTGATAATTTGAGTAGCATGGCTTGTACTATAAACAAACCAAATATAGGTTATTTAAGAAAAGTCAAAATGAGTAATTTTAAAAGTTAAATGAAAGAAATTGCAATTCCGTTCTACTTGTAAATTTGGAGAATATGGTTGCCTGCTAGTTGGGTCACATAATGTACTTTTAGTGATGAACCACCTAGATTGGACAGTTAAAGCTAGAAATCTGTCTCTATTATTATCCCTATTCTTCCCATTCATGTTTCCAAACTCTAATTTTTCTTTACTGTCGATGACTATGGAGATACAGGAAAAAATGCCAAATACAAATAAATAATAGTCCCCATTTGCTTACTGCACATCTCACTCCTTAACTTGGCACTGATTTAAAGCCCAAGACCAACTGAGTCTATCCTACCTACTCAGGAGTTTTAGGGAATTCCTCTCCCTCAGAGAGCCACTCCAGAGTTCTGAACGCAGCCTTCCTATCGACAGCTTTCACTGGTGCTCAGGAGCACCTGTCTCCATCACAAGTGCTACCAGGCTAACCTCCAGGCTTCTAGAGAGGACCCCCCTTCATCCCTCCAGCCTTCCCTCCACCTCCCACTCCAACGAAACACTGCATACTCATCATCCCCTGAACTCTTATCGGAAATGTCCTCAGAGCATTTGCACCCTTTTGACATTATTTATTTACTTATTATTCACATGCATGCCTTGTGTGTGTGTGTTTTCTCCTGCTCCTTGAATTTCTCTCTCGCACATCTTTTTCTCAATTAGGATTTAAATGTCAGTTCTGTCATCTGTGAAATTTGTGACTGCCTTCAGCCTCTTCGACTTCTGAATGTCCGCGAATTTCTACCTCTTTATTTTAAATATGGAATGTAGCACCAATCATTAATTCTTTCTTTGTATATGACGTAGTCATTGGATATTTGGCAACTATATCCCCTGTACACAATGAGCTAGTTGATGAACAGCAAAAACAAAAGAAACAGGAAAGAAAGCTTCTTGGAAATCATGAAGCTTTGACTAGACATAAATTTTAAAGGAGCGCTTGACACAGTAGCCTTCACCCCAGGAGAATCACGATAATAAAGCTAATATTTACTGATTAATATCCATGTACCGTCATGATAATAAAGCTGATTATTTACTGATTAATATTCATATCATGCAACCAGGTACATAAACACCATTTAAAGTATATTATTTGTATCAGCAGGCTGCATGAAAGACATTAGCAAATTCACTACACCGATTGGAGAAAGAGATGACCCAAAATAGTGAGTATTTTAGTCAAGGTTCTACACATGAATGGCAGTGCCTGTGAGAGGTGAGGAAATAGAGCCTGAGCCCTGAGCCACGTCACTGCTAAGCTCCATCACTCAGGGTGGCGGTTCACAGTCTGTAGCTGGTTTCTTTTATAATTAATACACTCCTGTCCACAGAACTATAATGGCAGCCGCCACTGCCACTTTTCAGGGTCGATATTGTAAAGAAAAAGCAAAAAGATACTGCCTCAAGATTTGTAGCATGGCTTTCACTCCCTGTAGCTCATGTATTGTTTCAGCATATACGAATCATTGACTTGAATTTTACTTGTATTTGCTTTGAAAGCAAGACTTCAAAATCCTATCGGGTTCTACACTTGATCTAACCCCTGGTCTCATCAGCCAAACACTAAGCACTTAACTTTGGGCTTTTGGTAACCGTTAGGCAAAGTAGTGTTAAGACTGTTGCTGATGGAAAACTCCAAAGGTCTTCCAGGGAGACTCTTTGTTGAACAGGAGTCATAGGGTCCCATGTAATTAAATTTGGTCTTGAAAAAAAACAATAACAACAACAAAACCCAAAGTTATTCAGAGTGATTCAAATTCAATACCATTAAGAATGTTTTGAAATTTTTATTGGTGTTTTCTACGGGTCAGGGGAGGGGGAAAGCAATCTTTCTGCTAGGTCACAGCTGCTGAATTGTTCGGTTTTTGATCTCACCACTTCCTGCATCTCTGGGAGCTTCAGCTCCCTGGTACCTTCCTCATGGCAGCAGAGGGCTCCTGGTTGGTGGACCACATTCTCTGATCCAGTTAAACACAGCTGCACTGAGGACAACATTGAGCTGATATTTCAGGCTGGACAAGAACTCTTGGGTCCTTCTCTCCTGTTGGCAGAAGCCGTAAGGACAGTGTGGTTCTTAGACTTACACAGGAGCCTCAGCCTGGACCACAGGCAAATATGACCTTGCAAAACGGTGTCTGTGAGAAGGATGGCCGGAAGCTTCATTTGTAAAATTATCAAATTAGACTCCTTTGGTCCTCTTTCCAGCACCCATGAGGCCGTCGTTAAGTATTTACTTTGTGCCATCTTTAACAACAAACGAAACAAGAAAACATCCCAACTGAGCTAAGGAGGCAAACAACCCTGAATAAGAAAGAGCACACTGCTCGGGACAACCGTCCCAGGTGTTCCCTTGGCGCCTTCATGCTATGGTTCCAAAGGTCTAAGGGCAGCTGCCTTCCACTTTTAAGTTCCCTTTTTCTATTCCCCTGTTTGAAAAAATAAAAATAAAAACGAAGGTGGGTATTTTCACCCGCAGTCTAGGCAACGTCTAGGTTTCCTAAGCCGTGAGGCAGCCTGCACGGCTTCCTCTGCTGTCTTCTGAGGGCTCCTTGTTCGAGACAACCAGCGCTCGTACTTGGACAACTGAACTCTTTTCAGTACTATTCTCAGGCTGTCTTTGTATATTGTCGTTTTTCTGCCTCTAGCACCCAGTGTGATTTCCGATACTTAGTAGGGCCTCAAAACATGTTTGATTATGTCCTATTTCAAACTACCCAGGCTTGGGATAGCAATGCTACTTCAGAAAATAGCCCCATGTCTGCCTGGATCTTTCTAGGTCCCAGCAGCAAGGGTAAGGTACAAATAGACATAGAGATTTTAAGGGTATCATCACTAAAAATACTAAGAAGTTTTAAAGTCTGGCTTCCAGAATTTTCAACAAATAGAGGATGAAAAACATTGCTTTTGAAAAGAAAATTGTCACTTTTGTTTTCATCGAGAAAGCTATCCAGGAAGGAGAGAAACATTGAAGATTTTCTGTCTCAGGCTTTCCACATCCCCAGAAACAGGGACAGACATGTCGACACTGAGATAGTTAATTGGTATATATTTTGTTTTGTTTCTCTTTAGAAGGCATTTGATGGCAGGGAGAAGGAAAATCAGCAGAATAAAGTGGATGTTAGACTTCAGAAAAAAAAATGTTTTTTTTAAGCATTTCATAACAATTAGTAAAAGGAAAGATAATCCCACAGACATGAGCATGAATTATTCTCAGAAGACTGGGAAGCTTTGCTCTTTACTCGCTCCAATATGATGAGACAAAAAAAAAAAAAACAAAACAAAACAAAAAAAAAAAAAAAAAAAAAAAAAAAAAAAAAAAAAAAAAAAAAAAAAAAAAAAAAAAAAAAAAAAAAAAAAAAAAAAACAAAAAACAAGAAAGCCTGTTTCAATGAACTGTCGCCTGAGGCTGGAGTGGGTCCTCTAATAGCAAGCATCACTTTCTTTCCGAGGGGCCTCTCCCAGAAAAGAAATCAAGCCTTTGCAAACAACCAAGACTGATATTCCTGCCACAGCTGGTTTCTACTTCTTCTTACAGCTGTTTCCAGAGGGAGGCAGGAGCAAAAGCAGGATGTCACCATCAGCTCCTCGGGGAATTTGCAGGGCCCCATGAAGCATATGCTGTAGCCGCTTATTTGTACGGTACAAGCCATCCCCTCTTTGCTGAAGTAACCTGCACCTCCCGGTAAGGTTCCTGTATCGAGTAATTGTCCTCATCGGAAATTTTGTTGCTCCTGAAAAAAAAAAATGAACGGCCGGCATTCCGCCCTGGGTCTATCAGAAAAGGACAAATGGACAACGTCGCTGGGGGTTTGCACGCCGCATCCTTTCTCAGAGCCATCGCTCAATCTGCGCAAGCTCATCTACGAAAATGAATTCCATTTCACAGCAGGTTTTGCAGCAGAATTTTTCTCCGTGCCAAATTTATTTCATCTTCTCGGCCCCTAGGGATCCAGATGAAGGCATTAAGTAGTGAAAGGCGGGTGGTGGGTATGGAATGAGATGGTACAATATAGAGAGAAAGGGGGTGTGAACTTGGGTTCACCTGCCCGATGGGCTCCTTGTAAGATGGAGTCATTGCAGGAACAGTCAGTTTTACACAGAGTGCAGTGAGGAGGCCAGGACAAGTTTTAGTTGGGTTCTAAGGGGGCAGTAGAGCACAGCTGTGTCCCAGATGCCCACTGTCCCTAAGGCACTGGTAATAGAACTCCAAACTCACATTCCAGGGACTAGAGAACTACTTTAAAAGGGTTTCTTGAAACTGTTTCCTGGACATCTCTGCCTCTGTGCTTCTGCGCTGGCCAAAATCGTTCCGTTTTAAAGATCACTTTCCACGTGACCTTGGGCCTCCTACGAAACTGTGTCAGCCTTGATGCACACAAAGCCTTCATTTCAGTTTCCTTGAAATAAAGCCCGAGTCTTCACCCCTCATCAAGGAAAGTTCTCTTTGCAACTGATGGAGATGACTACAGAAAACCACAGCCAAACAAAATGCAGAACTGTGGATCCTGGTACCAATGTACACAAAACAGTTCTGCACGCGAGGCTCGGTGAATATTGCAGGAGGGAGGACTGTAAGAGCTGGAGGATGGGGAGCTTACTGAGAGAGGGTGTCTCCTACTAATATCAGAAGCTACATCCACAAAGGCCTAGCAGCATGTCTGCCCAGATGGGAGCCAAACAAGGATGACACCAGTGGGCATGCAAAGGTGGATGGAGAACAGCCCATGAGGCCTCAACTCTACACAAAGAACTACAGTCAACCAAGGAAAACTGGGAGCAGGAGAGGTGTTTGTCCCTATGGAAGAGCACACCAATTGGCACTTCAGTGCCAGACAGTCAGCCCTGAAACCATATATACAAGTTGACATTATACAAGACTGAGCAGGTTGTAGTTAGAACATAGATGCATACAATAGGAGAAGTGCAATTAAATTATAATCTCTAAAGTAAATTTTTTAAAAAGGAAAATACAAACAAATGAAGTACACACAGTTTTTGTATGTAGAAATGCTTGGCTAAGTGTGAAAATAGAGGCCTTATAGCTACAACAGGAATAGAAAATTCATTGTTCTTCATTTTTCTTATGAAAATGTTCCCACCAGACCATTTCAATATTGCTTGGCCCTTTCTGACTCGTCTCTTTCTTTCATCCTATTAAAATTTTTATGCAATATATTTTCACCATATTTCCCTTCCCCTAACATCTCCTTAGTTCTTCCCCTACCTACACAACTCTATGTTCTATCTATCTATCTATCTATCTATCTATCTATCTATCTATCTATCTATATTTCTTTTTCTTTCTTTCTTTTCTTTCATCTATCTTCTTTCTATCTTCCTCTCTTTCAAAAAGAAAACAAACAAGCAAAACACAAGAAATAAAGCAACAAACAAACTCCATCCCAAACATAAACAAAAATCAAACCACACAAGCTAAAGACTAACTAGACAAGAAAAAAAAATAGAAAAGAAAAAGCCAAAAAAGAAAACCAAAATGAAAGCAAAAGCTCACAAAACACCGTGGAGTTTGGCATTTGTTGTTAACTGACTACTCCTGGGCACGGGGAATGCCTTGGAGTGTTGTTGATTTGTCCAATGCTATTCCATTGGAGAAAACTCATTTTCCCTCTGCCAGCATGCTTCAAGTTCAACTAGTTTCCTGGTGAGGGTTGGGAACCAAGTCCACTTCCCCCACTCAGTGCTGGAACTCTGTTTGGCTGGAACATTTGCAGTTCTTATGTGTACTACATCTCAATGAATTCATATAGTGCATCTGTACTGCTGTGTCTGGAAGACACTCTTTCTCTGGAACCATCCACCAACATCTGGCTCTTATAATTTTTCTACTTCTTTCATGTAGCCCCCCTCAGAACCATAATATTAGGTTTTCCTTTAGGCTCATGATCCTATCTCAAGATCTTGGACACTTCAGTAGTTTCTAGTATGGGTTCCATCTCATGGAGTGGGCCTTAAAAATCCTATCCAAAAAGGTGGTTGGTTACTCCCATAACATTTGTGCCACTATTGTGCTGGTATATCTTGCAGGAAGTCCATGGCTATAAGTTTCAGAGTTTGTGGCTGGGTGCTAGTAATGATTCTCTGTGTCTTCTAGTAACAAGAACAGTACCTTCTAATACCGTTAACTTTAGGCAGTAGGGGTAAAGTTTAGGCACCAGCTTGGCTTCTCGATGTTCAGTTACACACATAAGTGTAGCTTCAGCAATAGGGACTTACCATCAGTTTTGAAGAGCAACCAATGGCATAGAACATAGCATCTGATGTTTGAGGGGTTTCTTGGGCTCCTTTTGACCAGTACCTGGCTAGGTGTAATCCACTCCTGGAACTGGAGATGGCTCTACTTGGTGACATGAGATACCTTCTTGGGGCATCACCTCCCATGTTATTTGGTGATGCTATTTTGAGTCCATCCCTTTACGAATGTTCTACTGTCATATGTTTTCATATGGTATTTCAAATGGTCTATAGTGTTAGTTGTATCTCCCCTTATTTGCTTTTCTCATTCTAACAATTCTGTTTTCTCAGATCCCCTGTGCGTGTTCTAAAGCCGAAGTAGAATGGAGGCGATAGGAAGCAAGTGGAAATGATAGGCAACAACATCTGAGCTGAACGATGAAGACAACTTTGCAGGGATTTGCATCTAGTCTGGGAATTCAGTTTGTGAAAGGCTGGGAACTAAAGGAGCTATTTGACCTGTATTTATTTATTTAGAACTCAGTAGTCTTAATTCCTAAGATATTTATGCCTCTTGACTTACTATCTTTATTTCTTCAGCAACCTCACAATATTTATAGCTCTAAAAATTAATTAGAAACATTCTTAACCGAGGATAACATTGTAGCTATTAATATTAAAACTTTAAAAGTTTGGGAATGTTTCTTCTTTTCTTATAAATTATATGGGTAGAATAAGCGCAAGACAATATAAACCCTTGTGGAGAAGGAAGTTGAAAGTCATAATTTGTAACAAGAAGTATCAGTAAAACTTGAGTTAAGAAGTGGGGCTTCAGGGTAGTCACCTGTTTCAGTTTTCCTTGAGTTTTACCACAGCCAGCCTCAGTAAACACTTCCCAAACAAACCCAGACAGATAGACGCTTCTTCAGTCGTGACGGTGACAGCTTCTGTCTGTAAGACACCAAAGAGCCACACTTCTCTCTCTGTCTATCTATCATCTATCTATCTATCTATCTATCTATCTATCTATCTATCTATCTATCTATCTATCTATCTACCTGCCTATCTATCTATCTATCTATCTATCTAATCTAATCTATCTGTGTGTGTGTGGTTTTTTGCTTTTGTTTTTTGTTTTTTTGAGATAGATTTCGAAACAGAGATGGCTCTGACTGTCCTGAAGCTCGTTTTGTAGACCGGGTTGGCCTCTAACTCAATCTTTTCTTAGCTAGATATTATTTTGCCATAATCACTTATGAAACATGTCTGATATAAATCTGATTAAAAAGAGAGAGAGCTACAGAGCCCTTTTCTACCTAAAGTGTAAAAATTGCTCACCCAGAAAGAGAGAGATGGAGTAGGATGGGGTGGGTGGACTCTGAAATTCCCTCACAGTAGTTCCAGGGTTTTGTGGCTGCACTGCAAACAGCTGTGGGCATGGCTTGCATTGGATCCACAGTTGAAGGCTTCAAATTAGTTAGAAATCAAAGGAGATTGCTTCCAAGTGAGCCTGTTGAACTATGTTAAGAAGGAGGTTTTTGCTGCTATTTGTGTTTTTTGCTTGCTTTTTAAATTGAGTCTGTAATAAATTCTGATTCTATCTCACATGGATCCCTGTGGGCAGGAGCTGATCTCTCCCTTCCAGGGTGAACAGTGGCAGCCTTAAGCAGAGTAGACTGGGCATAGATTTGCCCGGGAGATTATTCTTCATTTTCCACATGAGCTAATGTGAATTACAGAAGGTCAAACCTGTCTGTAAGTACTGTTGTTTGTTTCGTTTTGGTTTTTGTTTTTCATTGTAATTCTGTGGTTTTGTAACTTAGGGTTGTGCTGTACTTTGATTAGTGCTATGATGCTACTGTTGTGCTGGTAGCTGATTTTCCACACCTATTTTCCCACCTACCATCATATCTTCCCACCCTTACCGACTCTCTCCCACAAAATCATCCCAAAGAAGGGAGATTTATTCTTTGCTGAATTCCCAGTGGCCTAGCAGTTTTCAGAAAATGAAAGACAGTAAATGTTTTGTAAGTGAACACGAGGATTTATGAGAAGATCTGTAATTGGAACAAGCCTTTTGTAAGAAGTTTGAAGCAATGCATCAAATAATTACATCAGTTGTCATCTACTTCCACATGTTTATGCAATTATCTTCAAAACTAACCACCATGTAGGACAAAGACTGATATAGAAAGCTTCTTATCAAATCCATTTAATATATTAAAAATATATTAAAAAGTAGAAATAATTCAAAAGTCTAAAATTGAAGAAATCATAAAGTAAGTTCTTGTACCTCCTTTTCCTAAGTAGAATATCATTTAACTGTTAAAATCATGATATGGGAAAGATATGAACCAGAAAAGCCATCATGAAGAGAAGTCTCATTTTTATTTTTAATACTCATACATTATTATGCAATAGTTTTATTTCTATGAATACCACAAATCAGCAAGGTACATGAATTCAAATAGAAACTACAGCCAACATAGAGGCCTACCCATACGAGAACTACAGTATCTGTGCTCCAGAAAGAACACATCTACAAATTTGTGAATTGATAAAACAGTCTTACAGAAGAAATCATGAGATGGTTCACTCAAAAACACTGTAACTCTATAAAAAGAACTCTAACATAAACAATAAAACCTACTAAAACACCAGAACTATAAAAGGTAAATGTGAGATTTGTAATTAATCATTTTCAGAAGGATGCTATGCTAAGGTGTAAGTCCCTCCCGTGGAATAAGATGAAGATCGATTGAACGAGACGGAAAGAAGGAAAGATGGTGACTTAAAGGGACAAAGACACAAGAGGGGAGTAAAGATGGCGACTTAAGACACAAGAGGGGAGTCTTTAGAGCTACGGACCAAACAGAAAATAGCTTTGGTTTTGAGTGAAATTTAGAAACGCCAGAGAAATTTTCCTCTGCTCTTCGTCTTGTTTTGATTTTTTTTTTTTTTTTTTTTTTGTGCAACAGGGGGTAAAGCTAAACTATGAACTGTGAATGCTAGTTACGGCTGTGCGGCTTGCTGTACTCAGCTGTGCTAGAGCGCTTTTCCTTGTGTATGTTACACCTTGCTGGTAAAATAGATTAGCACCTATGTGCCCGTTGACTATGCACATATACTGACTATCTTATAGATGGTCTAAATATAAGGTAAATGGAGGGGACAAGAGCTGAGGCTGAGCATAAAGAGGAAATGCACTTAGCACTGACTCTGTGCTAACCAATGCTAATAGACCAACTTGAAAGCAAATATTGTTAAAAATCCATGTTTGCGATATAAATAAACAAAATAATGCTATTCTTTCAGTTTGAGGGAAAAAGTATATCGTGTCCATATTTACTGGTATAGAAATGTAACTTGGAATGTTGATGAGCAAAATAGAAATTATAAGAGGATGTTGAAAATAACTATGTTGAAATAGCTGGAAACATATTTTGTACATTAATTCCTATATGTTGGGCAATTTTAATAGTTAAATTTCTGTACTTTAATACATTTTAGGAGACATAGGTAATTTTTCTATGATCAAAAATATAACTGTTTCCTTAAAAATGCACTATTCTTCCCTATGTTCCATGATGTTTCCTGAGCCACATACGTGCATGCATCTGTATGTGCACATACAGGTGTGCGTGCATGTGTGTGTGTGTCTATGTATGATGGTACAGATGTCCCTCCTGTCACAAAGCACCCACAGTCACTTTGCACAGTAATGAATCTCTGCATTAACTGATACTGAGTATAAAATGAAGATTCTCTGACCAAGGTTGGAAGCTGCGCAAATCAATTAATGAAAACATAACATTTGGAAGACACTTTGACAACATTGCTATTAGCAAAACATCAGTAGGCTCTTCCTTAGGGCCTATGATCAATAGCCGGAGGTTTGGACCATGTTCACTGTACCAGGCAGATGGGGAAGAGGGTGGTGAAATGTCCTATGGACACGACTTGATTGTTGTGAACACGAACTCAAGTCAGCTATCGTTACTTGACCAGGATTTGCACAAGATCAATCCAATTAAAATTCTGGCTTGAATACAGGAGGAGATCCCAAGATCTCACCCCTCGTGGAGGAACTGTTGCCAGCTAGTGGCTGCTAGGGAAGGAAGAGTCACTTTTCTTCAGAGGCATTGCTATTGGTGTTTTTCCCATGCCCCAGTGAAAGACTCCACAGCATATAAGCAGACGTAATTGAACGTGACAGGTTTAAAATGATAACAATTATAAAGGAGGACATGAAATTTGAAAGAAGTTGTGATAGTAGTTTCTGAGGAGAAAATTGGAGGTGGGAGTCGTGAGGGGTGGTTATGATCAAGATGTATTGTATGTATGTCTGAAGTTGTCAAAGAATGACTTTTTAAGTTAAGAAATAGAATTAAATACTATGTATGATGGAAGTCACCTGTTTCTCTTTTGTTAAACATGGACAAAGTAAGACCAACTGGGAGAAAAAGTAGCCTTCACTGTACCATCAATCATAGCCTAAGCACTCTAAGGAGGTGGAACAGTTAGTTTTGGAAAATATTGACGTTAATGAGTTCTCACAAACCAGAGAATATCATGTGACATTTTCAACCCTCATAGTAATGCTTTTAGGAAGAAAATTCTAAAAACCTATGCAATGTGATTTATGACATTGCAAGGGAATGAAGCAACTTACAACATATTTCATGAAAATATGCCATATCTTTTGACATTTGAGAACTTGTGTGTAAATTTAGCCAACATGGAAATAGGGAAACACTCCACTTCTGAAAACAGGTGGGTATAATATTCTTTTTATTAAAAGTAAATAAGCTTAGGATCTTGTTATTAAGAAAACTGCAGAGCCAGACAGTGGTGGCACATGCCTTTAATCCCAACACTCAGAAGACAGAGATGAATCTCTGGGAGTTTGAGGCCAGCCTGGTCTACAGAGAAAATCCAGAATAGCCCCAACAGCTACACAGAGATACCCTGTCTCGAAAAAACAAACAAACAAACAAACAAACAAGAAAACAAAACAAAACAAAAAACAGAAAGAACTTATGGTTTAAAACTGAACTACCTAAATGCCTGAAGAGAGGGAACAGCCACAACTCAGGCAATTTGAAATTAACCAGCTACAGCCCTGTGGAGAAAGGCAGTTATGGTAAGTGAAAGGTTAGATACTAACAGCCAAAATGTTCAGATTTCCCAAAATGCATAACCCCAGCAGCACAGACATTAAGGGCAACATTGAATAAATGGGACCTACTGAAACTGAGAAGCTTCTGCAAAGCAAAGGACACTGTCACTAAGACAAAAAGGCAACCCACTGACTGGGAGAAGATCTTCACCACCCCCACAACAGACAAAAGTCTGATCTCCAAAATATATAAAGAACTCAAGAAACCTCTACTGATTTTTTTGTTTTTTTTTTTTTTTTGCTGTTATTATTGTTTGTTGTTTGCTTTTATTCTGTTTTGTATTTATACTCAGACCTTTTCCGCATTCAGGGATTCAGGATATATTTTTCCTCCTCAGTTAACATTTCTGAAAATGTGTCACAGACATAGCCAGGGTCATTATATCTCCTCAATCATTCTCAATCCAATTAACATGCCATAAAGACTAATCATCACAGTCATAAGAACAATGGACAAGTAAGTAGAATAGCTTTCTGCATTTTTCCTAGAAACAATTTGTATAATAACCATTTAAAGTAGAAATTTCATAATAAATATGCCACTAGATGTCATTTTCAAAAGGGTAGTATGTGAGTGATGAGATGTCCCAATGTAGATATGCTAGGATAGTTGAAATATGGATTTAAAAGTAACCTACATCTAATTCTACTGCTCCTTAAAGTGAAGGAAGGGATCCCAGGAAAGCCAGCACATAGCATCATGAAATTTACAATGCCATACATTTACATAACAAAAATTCAGACTTGAAAAGAATCAGAAAAATATGACCTATAACTAGAGAAAAGAGGAAAAAACAGTCAGTAGAAGAGAAACAAATGAAATTTCTATTTACAGTGACCTTCTTGATCTCCCAATTCAATTACTGTTTTACTATGTTATGACACAATAACACCCGATGTTTGTCATTTTATTAAGATTTGTTATAGTCACTTCTCAGTATTCACCATGGTTTGTCCTAATCCCTGAATTATCACTTTCTGAAACATTGCTCCAAGCAGAATGTAGCCACCTTATTGACCAAAACTGGGGTTGAGATGATGACCCAGGCCAGTTGGCAATAGTCTATACTCCTTTCACTATTCTTTCCTCATACTGTCTCCTTATCTGGTTCTTTCTGTCTGGAAGCTCAAAGCAGACAGAGTGACCTATGGGAACTTGTTCATCTGACAATCCCAATTATCCACAGCCCATGCATTTGCCTACCACTGACGGGTTTGGAAGTCAAGAATACTTTTTAATAAGTAGATGGATCCATAAAGACAAAATGGGGAGCAACTATGTGCAGAATTATTTAATATCTGTCCTGCTCATCTCTAATTTTCAGGAAGGTGGTTATTGCATTTATTGTCTTTGCTGTCATTCCATTAACGTCTCGTTAGTAGAGCTGGATCGTCAGGTGTTCAGTATTGACAGACGGAGTAAGAGAATGGAGAGATACATTGGAATAATAGAAGCATTCCTTGGGTGGGGATGTAGCTCAGTGGGAATGGGGGTTTCTGTATAAGCATGAAGAACCTGAGCTTGTTCTACAGATTGCACATTAAAAAAAAAAAAAGCTCAGTGTAGTGAAAGTGCTTGTAGTTCCAACACTGGAGATGCAGAGGCCAAGAGATCCCTGGGGCTCCAAGGCCAACCCACCTATTTTATGAGGTGAGTTCTAGGCTAGAGAAAGACATGTCTTTAAAACAATATGAATAGCACCCAAGAGACAACATATGAAGGTGTCTGTCCTCTGGCTTCCCCATGAGCGTGCACAGGCACCTACGCATGTCCACACCACATACATTCTCACATAAGCAAAACGGTTCTTAGAAAGACATCTTCTTAGAACAAGGACAAGTAAGTCCTGATACTGGGTATTCCTAGTTGAAGAGGCTAATGGATGAGTTTAAACTTGGGCACTGGTTAACACCTGAGTTAATTAGTAGCAAGCTTTCCCACTTGGTGATGATCCGTAGGCATAGAAGCCAAGTTAGGGAACTCATCTTTCCTCTGGGAGTTTAGCCTTGTTACTGTTACACCTGATATAGCCTGTCTTCCCCCATGATTCGTGATCCAGCTTCCTACCCATAGTAGTCAAAGTTCTTATTACTTAAAAACAGAAGCTGACTCAGATTAGCTTAAACAGAAAAGGAATATTCTTGGAGGTGTCATGCTACAGAAGCTATGAGAGGATGGAGACTAAAATCTGCATCACAGTCAAAAGGCTTGAGGCTGAAATAAAAGCACTCTTGCGGGGACCCTGCATGAGCTACCCTGCAAGAAGCATGGCCCTCTGTAAGTGGAAATTCCATTACTGGCCTTGAACGAATGGGACAGACACCATGTGTAGCACTCTTTGTAGAACTCATAATTTCTCAAGGATCTCTTGGGCCGGTGAGTCACACACAGATCCCAGGACATGGTCCTATAGGACCTGGATTTGTCGGGTTGCAGCTCATGGGTGAGGAAGACAGTTGACTACCAACTACTGTGAGAAGTGCAGTAACAAGGAGTGGGTTTGAGCATATGGGGTTTTGATGGGTGTGGGCCACCAGTACCCGCAGGGAAGAGCTCCTTGGCATTTGTCCTGGAGTTTTGCTTGCAGGACAAATTGCTTTATTTCATTCTCTCTCTGAAGCTTAGAGAAGTGTTTCAGAAAACAAGAGCATGGATTGCCCCCACCCTACCCCCCAAAACACTCTCTCTCTCTCTCTCTCTCTCTCTCTCTCTCTCTTTCTCTCGCTGGAAAAAATTTTCTGAGAGTAGTTATCTGGCTTTCCATACGGTGTCTTTCTGAGCCTTTTTCTTTCTTTTTTTTTTTATACTGTAGACTCTTGGCTACTGGGTACTGCTGGAACCTTAAATTGCTCATGTGGGAGTTGAACAATTTCTACTTTAACCTTATGTTACTGTAGCATTTTGCATAATATATATAATTTTTAGTGAAAGCTTTTCATAAAACTGAACGCTCTACAGGTATTCCGCCTACATGGACATCTAATTTCATACCCCTGATGGATTTCCCTACAATGTTGCTAGGAGACAGAGACACTGCCTCACAAAAGATGCTGAGTGTATCCAGCATGCAGATATCTGCTCCCTGAAATCTATTGGCTTATGGCACATGCAGCTTGAAATGTGCTGCCTGTGACAGTGAAGGCGACCATGGGAACAGCTTAGCACACTGCGATAGAGGAACCAAGCCCGGAAGCAGCCTCCACGGCTCGCTCTTGGGGACACAGAGGTGGGGCAGTCCTCCTCTACTCCGTTTCAGAGCCAAAGCTCAGCAAAGGAGAATCAAGAATCTAGGTAAAAGTGAATGATGGCTGGGAAATATGCCTCTCTTGACATCTTCAGAAATCCCAACTGGCAGTTTAATTAGAAAAATTCACTTCACCAATTTTGAGATTTTCAAAATTACCTTTTTTTTTTTTTTTGGAGTGTGTCTTGTTTACTATCAAATGAAACTGGGAAAGGTTGATCTGAGACAGTGCAGAAAATTTTTTTCAATTTAATGCAGATAATAAGTAATCAAGCCATTGCTGTAGAATGAGAGTATTTGTGGCCTATGTCTTTCTAACCCCCAAATGTGTATGTTGAAATTCATACAGGAAACACATTGGTTCTTAGAGATGAGGCCTTAAGGAGTGGAAACAATTCATTTAAGTCATAGGGGCAGAGTCCTCATAGTAATAGTAAATAGGATAGACTAGAAATCTGTTTTCCCCATAACACATAGTCAGTCTGAAAACACAGCAAGAGGGCAGTTGTCTAGAAGCCAGAAGAGTATCCTGACCGAGCTCTCATCAGATAGTATCTAGATTACATGTGTTTGCTCTCATCAGATAGTATCTGGGTTATGTATGCCCGCTAGCCTTTGGAAGTGAGACACACATGCTTGTTTACTCAGCCCCTGGTCTTTCAATTGTTATGGCGTCCTAAGCTACAATGCCTGTGAACCTTTAACACTGAGATAAGAGACACATGCTCCCAATACTTTATCCCAAACAGTAGGTGGCTCCTGGGATCGTAATCTGATGAAGCATCACCAGACTCTTTTCTGTAGAAACCACTATTTTCAGTCTGAGTCCTTCACTGTTTATCTCCCTCCACCTGCCCTTCCTTCTTGACACTCTTCTGCAGTCTCGTCTCCCTGGAAGACACTTCACTTCACACATAGACCATTCAATGGGCCTTCCAGATGCCAGCCAACTTGTCCCTTAGCTAATGGACATTCCTGCTCGCCGCGTGGCTGAGATTTCTTAACACTCCACTCCCTGCCCCTCTATTTCTGTTTTAGTTTTGATATACCCATCTCTACTTTCTACCCATCATTCCAAGTACTTTGTCTGACTTGGGACTTTTGCTCTCTCGTCTTTCTTCTCCGCAAATTCCTCAACCCTGAGGCAATCACCTACTTCCAAGTTAAACTCATTTTGGTGACTTCCATATCCAGATACTCAGTACCACTACCCCTCCCCCAGCCCCCACCAGTTCTAGTCCTCTGTTTACACTTTTCTGGGAAAGACAATTGGATCAGGGGCGTCTCTGGGATGAGCTAGAAATCTATTGCAATGAAAACTCTCAGGAATCTATGAGGATGACCCCTAGCTGAGACTCCTAGTAATGGGAGATACGGAGCCTGAACCAGCCATCTGAGTCTTCCAATGAAGAGACTGAGTCACCAAACCCCCTACACAGCCTTTGACCTACAATTTGATCTGCATACAAAATGTGCAGGAGTAAAAGTGGTGTAGAAATTATGGGAGTGGCTAACCAATGAGTGGTCCAGTTTGAGACCCATACCATAGAGGAAGCCCATTCCTAACACTCCCTGGAGGGCCAGGACCCACGGGCTGAACAGCCCAGAGACCTGGGGTAGAACCAAACATGACTGGCAAAATAAGTCAGTGAAATGATTTCTAAAGCTATTCTTCCTGTACTCAGAGGTGGTTGCCTGGCTCAGTTATCATCAGAGAGGCTCCACCCAGCAGCTGATGGAAATAAATGCAGAACCCCAGAGCCAAACATTAGGTAGAGCTCAGGGAATCCTGTGGAAGAGGAGGAAGGATTATGGGAACCAGTAGGGCCAAAGAAACTACAAGAAGACCCACAGAATCAACTAATCTGGGCTTATAGGAGCTCACAGAGACTGAACTGACAACTGGGGAGCCTGCATGGGACTGACCCAGGTCCTCTGCATGTATGTTACGATTGAGTAGCTTGGTCTTTTTGTGGGGCTTCTAATGATAGCAGCAAGGGCTGTCTCTGACTTTCTTACCTTTTTCTTTGACTGGGCTGCCTTATTCAGTCTTAATAGGAGAGGATGTGCCTAGCCTTTCTGCAGCTTGATATGTTATGGCTGGCTGATATACATGGGAGGCCTCCTTTTTTTCTGAAGAGAAAGGAGGAGGAGTGAATGGTGAGAGAGAGAAGTTGGGATCAGGGAAGGGAGGGGAAAATGTGATTGGTCTGGGGAGAAATTAATCAAATAATAATAAGATAAAAATTAAAAGAACACAGTGTCTTGAAGGTTCACATGTTTGTTCAACTTCTACTCAATTGAAATACACCAGCAACCCAAAGTGCTTGCTTTGGCAGTCATAAAACACTTAAGGTCATGCAATATTCACAAAATTATTGGGCTCTCTGAGCCTGCATTTTATTGCTTGTGAAATTAAAATATTAGTATATGCCTTTAAATATTATAGGAAGAATTTAATGTCTATATATGAATATATAAAGAAAAAGGAGCACTCAGCACTCAAACACCATCTGAAACTGTGCTACCAAGACTATGTAATTGTTAGAATAAATCATTCCCCATCTTAGTTTTAGATAACACAGCTTCCATTTCTCTAGAATCAGTTTGTTCCTACTCCACCAAAATGCAAAATTGGAAATCAAATCTTAGTGCTTATAAGATTTGTTGGCTTCTCAACCAGGTTCTCATTTCAGCATCCTGGCCCTGGCTCCTGCAACTCACCTAAGCTGCCACTTTGCCCTGGTCCCTTACACTGTGCCCTCACCCCAGTTGCTGTAGAGTGTGCTTTTGTGAGCTTACCCTCCTGGAAAAGAATCATGTTCCTCCTGGGCAGAATCAGGTCTCTATAGCCAGTTCCTGGTTGCAACCAGACCTTTCTTCTCTAGGCTCTGCACACATTTAGATGGCTCTAAGATGTCTTCCTTTTCCTTTTCTCTACCTTGTACCGTCAAGGTCCCTCCGTGCTTCTCTGTCTAATTCACTTCCTGGTACATTTAGAACTTTCTAGAGTTTTCAAAATCTACTAGTGCCAGAACATCTAACCCTCCATTATTTTCCATTTTTGATGCAAGAATTGATTGAGTCCTGCTTGTTTTACATATGATCTCATTCTAAGTTCCTTGAATATAGGCTATTTGCATTCTGGTATCTTCTGGGCTATTACTGGTGTATAACCACTATATAGAGAGAAAGGTTTCCAAAGACTTACCATTCAGGTTGATTTGATTCACACCCATGACTTTCCCTGCAACTTATCTCCTGCTGTTTCCTTTTCTCACATCTATTTTCATGTCATATAAACATAAATATAATATATGTAAATCTATATAAATCTAGGATTATAAATAAGTGAAAACATGATTTTTTTTTCTTTCTCTGGTTTGTTTTGCTTAATATGCTGATCTAGTTACATTCATGCCTTCTCTCTTTTTCTCTCCTGACTTGCATGTAGAAACTAAATTTTCACCATTGCTTGTCAATGCTCTGGTTGAAGGACCCTATAGAGAAACTGAAAGCTGTCAGATTAAACATCATTAAATTATCAATATTTATCAGTTTTGCTCTACAACACAATGACTTCACATTGTTCAACCTCAGCTTCATGTCCTAATTGCTAAAATGCAAATTAGCTCTTATACTGCTAAGAAAGTAGTTTTGATTCCAGAAACCAGGAATATGATACTTGCCTCTTCTGATATTACATATACTTTAGAAGGACATTTTTACATAGCAGATGAAGTTTATGTTCTAAATAGGCTGGTGGAGACCAAACTGGAAGTGTTCGTACTGACGCGAGTATATTTTAGCTTCGTGTTTACTTTCGTTTATTTACTTATTTTGAGACCAGTTTTCATTATGTAGTTCTGGCTGTCGGGAAATTATCTATCAAAGCTCATTACTGGCCTGAAGCTCATGACATTTCTTCTACATCTGCTTCCTGAGGGCTGGGATTGCAGGTGTGTACCATCACAGCCAGCTACCATGTTTATTTTTGGAAGAGAAATTTCTTTAACTTATAGTGCATGATGAGCATAGATTTCATAATTACATAAGAAGGATCTCTGCTCTGCTACCTCCTAGACTAAATTCAAACAACTTCTAAAACGTTCCATGTAACTGTTTCTTCATCTGCAGTAAAGAGGTTGAACATCAACACATTTGGTTCTCAGAATCAGGGTTCAGTTTGAAAAGTTTAAATAGCATCCTTGTTATAACACTGGCACATGGGCAACAATGGCTGGTTGGTAGTTAATTCAGCACCCTAAATTTTATTAAAGATTGTTTGACTCGGGATGAAGCCCAACACCACTAAACATAGCAATGTCTTTATGATTATGAGGTAATAAAATTTTATCATCCATTTTTGTTTAATTTTATTTTGGGTGATAATATTTATCAAAAAAGGGGAACAATTGGCCACTTCCAACAGATTAAATTATTATAATTTCATGTTGTGTCTCTCCATTTTCCTTTGTAGATATAAATTCAAAGAATCAGAGCTAACAGAAACATCTGTCTCTTATTCTAAAAGAGATTTCTAAAAATTTAGAAATTTAGAAAATTTCTAAAAGAAATTTCTGCAATAGGTCCTCTGTCCTTCACATATATTTCCTAAAAAGAGAGAGAGATAGAGAGAAAAGAGAGAAAGAGAGAGATAACTTAAAAAAAATTATCCCACTACTACTGAAGCCTAATTAGTTTGGCCTTAAAAATAAAAATAAATTTAAGCTGTCATGTCTAGAATAGTGTGGCTCATCATGAAGTAAGTGTGTGTCTGGGGCTTGGGAAATGGTTCGGTCAACCGAGTGGCTGTTGCGCAAGCAGAGGAACATGAGTTCAGTCACCAGAACCCATGCACACTGTGAATATCAGTGCTGAGGCATGTAGATCCCTGTGGTTTGCTGGCAACCAGCCTAGCCTCATTGATGTGTCCCAGGCCTGGGAGAGGCTCTGGTGCCTGAGGACTGACAATCAAGGCTGTCCTCTGGCCTCCCCACAATGTATTTATACCTTCACACACACCTGCAACATATGTACACAGATATAGACAAACACACACACACAAATATGTATGATTGAAAACATTAACAAGATATTTTTAAGAGATTTACATTTTAACATGCTCATTGCTTTTATAACAATGTATTTATACAGGCTTTTTTCCTGAATAATTTCATGTGTTTAAAGATTTGGCAAGCTACCATTTTTAAGCCATATTTAAATACCCATCCCGGTTGGCATCACATCTGTTGATTCATGAATTTATCAACTTAACAAATATGTGTGGAAGGATTACTAGTGATTAAGAACATAGAAATCTGCAGCATACTCCAAACGGGGACTACCTCTCCACTCGGAGTAAGGCTATTTTGATTCTTTTTATTAGATAATGTAAAAAGTCATGAGATATTGAAGAACAAGCATTGTGCCAAAGGAGTTTGATTCTCTTTCATACTGTCTTTTGTGGTGTGAGTCCTTTCAAAGGGATACCACCATGGGTTTGAAGACAGTGGGACTGCCCTTCAGATCTCCAAGCCTTTGTGAGCCTAGCTCACCTTGGGATTTTTGTCATCTTTATTGTTTCAGCAGAAATTAATGTTTATTGGTGATTTTAAGTCCCAGTATTTTTAGTGTGCATGGTCCCGGGTTATACCAAATCAAGAATAATTTCTCAGTGAAGGGGCTTGAGACAAAGATTTTTTTTCATAAAATATATATTGTACAGCCTCTTTCCTTGCTTTAATTTTTCACCTAACACTTTGAAAAGCTCAGAAAACCAGGACTTTTTCCTCAGAACTATAAAGTTGTTAGTTGCATGGTTGTGCTAAAAATTCTTTTTAAAGCACTATAGATAAAACTTTACAAAGCTTCAAGAATACAGCAAACTTCCACATAATGGGTGAAATAAAAAAAGTCCAAGGCAGCCAATCTGATAAGGGGAGCAGCCAACAAAACAAATCATATGCTCTCTTTTCAAGGAGTTAGGAATCTGGGAAAACAGACTTTGAACAAATACAGACAAGAGACTAGAAGGCATTTCCGGCAGAGGAGACAGCAATCAACCCCAACTGAGGCCAGGAAGTGTCTGGTGGCTTTAGGAACTAGAGAGCGTGCCTATGGCTGACATATAGAGTGGAGGAGAAGAGGCGCAGACCACAGCTCGTGAACTCCTAAAGATGGCTGGGATTCACAAAAGCCAATGCAATCTGGGCAGGTTATGCACAGAGAAGGGGTTATACAAATCCCTCAAGGTGTAATATCGGGAGATCGCTGGCTAGATACAGGGTGGAGGCCAGGGTGTCAGGCTGTAAATTTATTGAGTTTATCTGTGGTTGAGATTTTTTAAATATATGTTTCAGGTGCTCCAGTTTCTAAGAATCAATCCTTTAAGCTTTCCTTTCACGCCTTCCTTCTATTCCTTTATCGCCCTTTCCACGAGTTTCCTGTTCCTCTGTTTTCTGACCCTACTTCTCTTCCAAGAGCCCTGGGGGGAGATCGCTTCTTTCAAAAGGAAGCTGTTCTCGATTTCACGAGTCATATATTAGCTTGTGCTGTTTGCCGTTGTGTATTCTGGCAACCCTTCGTCAGCACGTCTGCTTGTGTCCTCGTTATAGACTACACGTTGGCGTGATGCAGTGACGTGCTCTTGAGCCCAGGCAGAATTACGTTCTGATTCCTATGTGCCACGTAAACTAGGGGAAATTCAGTCTGCTTGTGTGTATAATGGCAGAAAAATTCCTCCCTCTACTATTCTGATAATTAATGATGGGATGCGCATTGAGAGCCCTGGCATTGGGGTTGGAGATTTGCCTCAGTGGTGCAGCGCTTACTGAGCTGGTTCAAATCCCTAGATTCTGTCTGCAGCACCAAACACCAGCGGAAAATAAAATCCATCACCGCAA
The DNA here is from genome assembly GCF_014885135.2 of Alexandromys fortis. Taxonomy (NCBI): domain Eukaryota; kingdom Metazoa; phylum Chordata; class Mammalia; order Rodentia; family Cricetidae; genus Alexandromys; species Alexandromys fortis. The sequence continues at coordinate 875,100 of NW_026068142.1, read as the reverse complement.
ACAAGAGAAAACCACCAAAAGAATCAGCACAAAACTTGAAACGCAAGAGTTTCTTAACAAAATGGTTGCGATTTTTTCTTCTCTCTCTTTTAAACTTAAAAATATTTTTTTCAGCCTTGCTTAAGCTTCACAACTTTGCAGACAATAGCAAATACGTAACTAAGAAAATTACATCACACCTTTGATAGGCAAGTTACTTCATCTATTGGCAGACTGGTGAAATCTGGGTTTAATAATGTTCTTTTATTCCATGATATTCACTGTGGCTTCTGCCCATCAATTGATCTCAATCTCAGAATCAATTTTTTCATGAGTCTAAGAAAGCCCTAGTAGTTGTGAGCATAGAGTTTTGTTGCTACCCCAATTTTGCATTTTTTCAGATAGTTACTCGTTCTACATAATAGTCTGATTTTCTTTTGTCTTCCCCTTTTAAAGCTTCAGAACCTAGTGTATATTTTCTTTGTGGTTTATTGCCAGTGTCTGGACATAGTATAGAAGTGAACATCAAAGCCTACACCCTTCTGTATGCCACCACAACTGTGCTTACTAGAAACTTCTCTCTGTAACCCATCGAGACCATTACAGAAAACCTCAGCCAATCACCATGCAGTCGTGGAGTCTATTCCCAGTAGATACATCGACAGCACCCCCTCTGCACCTTCGCTCAGGGATCATGCGCACCAGGTCACAGGCAGGTAGTAAGGATGTGAGACTGTGTCTCCCAGGAATGCCTGAGTCTAGTCCCATAAAGTCTCATATTTTCTCTTTTGGTGTCTTTGAGAATGAACGTAAAAGTACGCTGAGTAAGTACGTGTAAAATAAAAGCATCATTTTATTTTTCTGTGTGCAGATTTAGCTTCTAAGCATTAGTTTGGTGAAATTTTCTCTAAACGTTATTGATGAATTATCTTGGGTCAAGGAATACCATGCTAGCTACAAGATAAAGCAAGTATATTTTTCTTTATTATAAGGGGCAAACTCACGAAACAGAAATGAGAAGTCCAAGCTCAGCTGTGTAGCCCGGGAACCACAGAGGGAAAGAGAACCCTGGGCTGCCCTGGCATACCCAAAAAGTCACACCCCAACTTGGTCCCACCCCTTAAAGTTCATTGGCTGACAGAGATTCACCATCACATTATAGTTAATACATTACAATACTCAAATTATTCTTGATATAAATGAATTGAAACATTTAGATGTGCATATGCATAATTTACATTCGAATGGTATATACAACAAAGGCTTAAGAGCATTCTCTTAAATAAAAAAAATAACAAAACTACCTCAATAAAGAGCGGTTTGAGAACTTTTCTAACTTCCAGTAAGAACAAAGTTCTTCTTAGAAAAACCCTCTATCACTTAATGAAGAGAGGCCATGAAATCAGTTTCTAATCTAGTTTTCTGTAGAAGAGTTATATAAATATTTAAACAGTGGTATTAATGATTCATGACAATGTACTCTGATTTATGCTAATTTTTATTTAAAACTAAGTTGACTAATTTCTTTCCAAGTCTGATAGGAGATGCAACTACTTTAGAACTAATACCCACACTTAAGAAGGAATAAACAAGCAGAACCTGGCAGTGTACACCTGTAATTCCTGTACAAGGGGCAGAGGCAGGAGGATTACCACAAATGTGAGTCAAGCCTAGTTCACATGGCAAGCAATAGGCCAGACTGGGCTAAAAAGTATGGCTTTTTTTATCAAGTCAGAAAAAATCAGAAACAGATGAAAATGAATGGGGAAATAGAAATTTATTTTTATGGAAACAACTTTTCTTGAAAGAAATCAAAGCATTTAGGAGACTTAAGTGATATCTGGCTATTAACTTTGTTAACATGCCTCTTCAACTGTATAGATGAGCAGATGTTTCCTGAGAATGCACTCGCAGTGAATCTATGTGATCTTCAATTTCTTATCTTTGGGAATAACAAGAAGACACTTTCAAATTCTTGGGTCAAATATCTAATGCCTACAACTAAGAATGAACTTGAACTTTTAAATGGATGCTGAGCCCTACACCTTGGCTCAAATTACATAATGTCAAAGTCATTTCTGAGCACAATAATCAAGAAATAATCTTAAGAATTCATAGACCACTGAAACCTTAGAAGAAAGGGCTTTCCCCCCCCTGAATAAAAGACAGAAGTTATAAATGGCAAACTTTCTTCTAAGGTTTAAGCAATGACACAATATGTTTGTCAAATACAAGGAGAGTGATTAAAAGGGCAACCATAGGGAGATACTGCCAAGCTGATCTACTCTAAAATCCAGACCTTCTCCTAATCACCAGATATCAGCAAGAGAGTGGGAATTCCAAAAGAGACACAGTGTGGGGAAAAAAATAGAATAAGAGACCAAAGGAACAAAACTGATAGAGCAGATACTGATATACACATACATTTACTTGTACATACATTTTGCATACACATATGGAGGATTTATTAGATGGGTTACAAGCTATGATCTGAAGAATCCAACAATGGATGTCTCCCAAAGAAAATATCTATCCAGTAGTTGTTCAGCCCACACATTTCAACGACTGAGCAGTTCCAGTCTGGTGCATGAGTCAGAGAACGCCCCTGATCTCTAGTCAACAATGGAATCCCAAAGAGGTAGATTCTAATACCAATAAGAAATGATTGAATAACAGGACAGACAAACTTTTCAGTGCAGGCAAAGGCAAGGAAGAATCAAAGTCTTCCTTCTTGTGTATCCTCTTATGAAGCCTGCCACCAGTAATTTTGGGCAAGATTTAGGGTGGGTCTTCTGACCTCATGTAATCCATGTTCAGAGTGGTCACATGTCAAATGACCCAATCAAGAAAATCCTCCATAGCAGTGCTCAGATGTTTGGGTTGTAGTTGATTCTGGGTGTAGGTAACTTGACAACCAAGATTAGCCATCATAACTAAATTACAGCTATTCAAATAATATCTTCGCTTCACCAAAGAGAATAATCAAAAGGCTAGTAGACAAATAAAATGGGGGTTGGCTTTATTGCTCAAACACAAACTTATACTACATTGCCTTCAATAAAATGTCTGAAATGCACTTGAGCACCAAGACTTGAAAGCGTGCAAGACACCCACACATTTAGTGTGAGACGAAACACTAGTAAAACTTAAGAAAATATTTTTATGTTATTTACTAAACCAAAGCTAAGTGTACAAGTATGTATGACCTAGAAATTCCATGCCCATGAGTCTACTCAACAGAATGCATACGTGTATTGATCAAAAGCACCCATGTTTATGATGGTTCCCAGACATTCTATTTTCCAGTAGTCCTAATAGAAACAAGGTACCCTGTAAGACCTGAGTGCACAAGTTATTCATGCCATAGGATGTCTATGATAACAATGAGCTAATTGAAACAATATGCTGCAACGTTTACCAACTGTGCAAACCTAGATTTAGGTCGAAACATCAAATGCAAGATGTAGATTTGTTACCCCACTAACATACAGACAGAGCAAATTCCTGCTGCTAATGTTCAAGACGGTAGTTTCCTATGAGGGACGTGCGTTTAAAGTTAAAAAAGAGGGTGTTTTGAAGTGCCGATAATGATCTATTTATAATTTTAATGATAGTGAAATGTGCTTGCTTTGTGTGAATTTTTCCACAGGACGCTTATGAGGTGTTCATTTTGTTTCTATGAAAAAGGAAAAAATCTACAAAAATAATTAATGGCAATCACTGTGGCACGGACACAGAAATCACCATAGAAAGTTATCCAACAGTGATAATGTGGTCGTTATGAGGTGCTCGTGTGAAGCACAGCTGTCAACCCTTAGCTGCAGAGAAAGGATGAAAAGGAATTAGGGCAGTGTCAACTGTTTTTAAATAGCTGTGAATTTTCCACTGAATAAAAACTGATGATATCCCCAGACCGATTTTCCGCAATTGTGCCGTTATGAGAAAAAGCAATAAGTTTAAAAAATAGATTCTGAATAGGAAATAAATTATATCTTTCTGCGTAGAGTTCTGAGACCAACCTAAAAAAATTGGACTTTGTTCCCTCTGAAATTTCAATTTAGAAAGGCTTCAGGGTATCTAATAATCTAAAGAATATTTTGGAAAACTTTTAAGTGTGATGAAAAATATAAAAATATTGTTGTGTCAAAAAATACTTATGTGTGGTTCATGTATTAAAACATAAAAGGAATCGAATTGAAATTGCTGTACTAAAATGCTTTCAAAATAGTAAATCATCAGCTTTCACATAATAATTATATTATTTTGTACATATATTAGTTCTTATATATAATTGTTATCCATATAAATATATAACTTTATTGCTATTTTCCACCCATTAATTGTTTCTATCCTACCTAAACTTATAGAAGGTTTCAAAATCCTTCCACTGAATACTATGCTATTCACATATAGAGCCTTGTTAAGACAATTTCTGTCTTCCACTGAATATAGAAGTATTCTAAATGTTCAGTAACTTAGTAACTTGATTGAAATATCTTTAATATACACTGGTTCAAGATATCACAATGAATTTTTTTTGAATGCGGTTCCTTAAATTACTTACGTTCACCATTCACACCCTTGGAACAGAAAGAGCCTCAAAATGTGGCATTGCCATTACTAAATTATTATTAAATGGAATATTAGCAGGATCTTAATTTTAAATTACTATTTTAAAAAATGGGAACCAAGAGCTGGAGAGATGGCTCAGCAGTTATGGGCATTTGCTACTTACTATAGAGGACCAGAGTTTAGCTCCCAGCACCCTGGATGTGTAGCTCACAACCACTTAAAACTCTAATTTGAGAGAGTCTAATAGCTTCTTCTGGTTTCTGGGGACACCCAAACATTTGTGTACATACATAAATACATATGCACACACACACACGCGCACACACACACACACATATATATATCACTTATAAAAACAGAACTACCAAAAACTGTCTAGAGTTAAATTGGCTCTCTCTCATGGGAACAGCTATCATTTTAAAGCATAACATGTAAATTTAGACTCTGTCATTCATCTGAACTGCCATCACCCAGTGTCTGTGTGATACAGCTGGCAGCAGAAAGCCTCCTCGATGAGACGGTTCATCCTCCTGTGGGTGAGCACAACTTGGCACCCTTCAGACTCTGGAGGCTACAGAAATGGTAGTTTCACCTAAGAATCCTTCAGTTACCTTAGGACCTGCGTTCCTGTCCCCCAAAGGTGGATCTCCCTCAGTTCCTTTAGCTGTCCACTTTATGGCATGATTCTAAACTGTTTCCTGTTTGGCATCTTTTCTCCTAAACCAAATATAGACCAGTGTCAGTGTCTTGAAATAATCCCGCTCCCAAATTAAATATAATGCCTATTTGTGGGTTCTCCTATAACAGAAGTATAGTTTAATCCTGTCCTTTGGCTTGAACTCCAAACATACTTTCTTGTTTTGTTTTGGCTTGATTTAGTTTGTTTTGTGTGCAGCCAAACATGTGGTTACCTTTTACACTGGGCTTCACTGAGAGCTGCCTGGTGACTGGCTGTGGCTGGACTCATACTAGAGAGAATCCGCCATTTCATGCCCTCCTTTCATGGATTCTTCACCAGAGAAAATTTTTAAATGATCCTTCCAACTCTTGTATATTTTCCTCATCAGTCTTTGAGAGATCTTACCAGAACAACTACTTATTCACTGTGAGTCTTTATCTACCCACCTTACACTTAACTCCACCTAGGGAATGGCTGTGTGTGGTCAAACGTTACCAAGAGTTGGAAAAGAGAGACCAAAATATCCATTGTTTTCCCCCAAAAGCTATTTTCTCAGTGACGTCAGTGTCACGGCTGACACCCAGACGTAACTTTTAAAATTCAAGATTCTCCATGTGTTCCTCAGTGTCATCCTTCCCGTGTTATAAGAGAACTACAGCCTGATAATCTATGCGGGTGAATCCTTCCGAATCGTTCCGTTATTCTATAAGGAATGCTGGCGTCCATGTCGACTAAAGGAAAGGTTCGCTGATGGGATCTTTACCGTCAGCAGGAAATGCCATCCTGAGGGCACTGTAACTCAAAGGGGAAGTTCTCCCAGGATATCCTTGAAGTATAACCTCCCACCTTATGCTTGAAAGACAACAATGTCATGAAACTTCCTGAGTTTTAGGGTAACTTAGCTCATCTACAAGCATTTTATACTCTGTGAACTTTCTTCAGTAGAAAAATGAACCTCTTAACTTTCTGAGGGATTTTTACGAAACATTTTAGTTTTATTGAGTGAATATCCTTGACAAAGACAGAACTGAGAATACTTTGCGATTGTTGGTATAATTGTGCCTTTGTTTTGGGAGTGGTCAGTTTGTAATACTTTTTGAAAATATCAACAATTTTATGTGTAATAATACAGACTAACGTTAACTACATTGCTCATTGTATTCTGTGTCATGTCCTTTGGGTATCACAGGATACTCAAGGTTTTCTGCCAGAGTTCAGTCTACTTTGCTGCAAAACTCCATTTGCATTGCAGTGGGATTCTGAATCATATATAGTAGATGAGCCTTTCATTGTTTAAGGAGCCCCACCTTGCTTTCCATAAGAGCTGCACCAGTCCACAGGCCCACTAACAGTGTGATCTTCCTTAAGTGACTTGAGTTAGGGAATATACCTTTTTCAGTGCAGGGGTCACAGCCAGACATAATATTCAAGTTGCTGTGTGACCAGCACAATGTAAAATAAAATTTTACTAAACTGAACTAGACATATTGTGTTAAATATTGAAGCATGAATTCCTTTTGGTTTTCCCATTGCACGGATCAAGAATGCACTCTGACTGAATAAAGTTAGTTCTTCTCATTCATTTAATTCGATTTATTTTTTAATAAAATAGTTCCTTAATGTGGCTTTATGTATTTTTTGGCTGATTTTATTTTTATATGAATAATTGTTTGTTTGCTTGTATATATGTATGTGGACAACCATCATGCCTAGTACCAGAAGAGGTCAGAAGAGAGCGCTGTAAACCCAGGAACTGAAGTTACAGATGGTTGTAAGCTGCCATGGAAATACTGGGAACCAAAACTGGGTCTTCTACAAGAGCAGCAAGTGCTCTTAATCACTGAGCTATCTTTCCTGCTCTGGATTCATGTAATTTTGCAACCAATTTCTTCACATAGTTTTTAAGATTTATATTTAGTTCTATTTAATTTCATATTTTGATTCTGGCTATTTTTTTATTTTATCAAGACTTTTCTAAATCATAGCTATTTGCCATCACATGAATTATCCTTCTTAAAGAATCTGTGTGTCATATTAAATTTTCCAGGCATGTCCTCTGCCCCCACCCTGTGGAGTCCTCCTTTTCCTTGTGATCAAAGGAGCAGAAGCCGTGACAGGGAGCTTTGGATGGTCTGTGAACATGGTAGTAAAAAAATCAAAAAAAAAAAAAAAAAAAAGAGGCAGCTTCAGTGAGACAACTCAACTTTACTCCTGTGTATAGGGGATATATAGGATGGGGGTGGTAGTTGTGACAAATCCTAATTTGCATTAGGTGGCAGGCTCCTATCCTATTCTACCTTAATTGGATTAGTGGTAGCATGGTCCTATAAAACTAGCTAGAGTTTTGCTTAATTACCATGTGGGCAGCAGGGGAAGAACATTTGCAGGGAACTGTGTCAAGGGTCATCCCTAAGATAAATCAGGCATACAGGCCTAATGACATCCTCCAGATAAGGTCAGGTAGATAGCAGGAAGCCCTCACTGGGACAGGGGGGAGGTCTTCCATATTATGCCAAATCCAAAGAGAGCTGATAAGCCATGTCACACTGCAACCTCTGACCAGCAGGGCCTCCCAACACGTCTCTAATGTAATAATATCATTTATGAGTCCAGCACTGGGGAACATTCTCAGGACTGTCACTGTCCAGCACTAGGTATGTGTATTTGAACAACGTTTCTTCACAAGTTTGGCATGGGTGTTGTACATGTCAAAGATGTCTACATTATAAAATTACTGAATCCCAATTTACCATTTCTATATATCTCTCAATTCATTATGTTTCCAGTGGTACTAACTTGAATTAATAATAATAACAACATTAACTACTTAATCAACATAAATTGCAAAGAGGTTTTGAAGATGGATTTTTAATTACAAGCATAGGTATATGTGAGTGTGGGGGAGTGCCCATATGTGAATGTGGATACCCAGGTTGGCAAATGTGGAAATCCAGGTTGATAAATGTGGATACCCAGGCTGACTAGTGTAGATACCCAGATTGTAAGGGTAGACACCCAGGTTGTAAGTGTAGACACTCAGGTTGTAAGGGTAAATACTCAGGTTGGTAAGTGTAGATGCACGGGTTGAGAAGAGGAAGTTGGAACTCCATGCATTAGAGCTACAAGCTACACTCTACTTTGATTCTGGAAACCAAACTTAGGTTCTTTGGAAGAGAGCAGACTTCTGAGTGTTCTTAAGCACTGAGCTGTCTCTCTATTTCCCAGAAAATGTTTCTGAATAGATACATTGTTTTCATTGCACACATTACCAACAAATGCTTCATGGTAAAACTCCCTGTAGATTTTCTCTAGTGAAAATGTAAAAATAATTTTGAATTAGTGATACATTAAACTTTTAGATTGTTTCTCATATTCTAACCTATTGAGAAATCATACAATACTCTTATTTGAATTTCTATTTTGCTTTCAATTATGCCTTAATTCATGCCAAACAGTGAAATAAAAACTTTTTAATCAACTCTCAAATTTTCAGAAATCAAGAATTAATGAAGTAATTCTGATGGAAATACCAGAAATGGGAAGTCAGTGGAGAAATTTTTTCATTGTATTTTAATTTGTGTGTATGGACATTATGACTGCATGTGTGTCTGTGCACCACATGCATGCCCACTGTTTAGGGAGTCCAGCATCAGGATCAGGGCTCCTGAGATGAATTTACAAATGGTTATGACTGTCCCTATGGTACTGGGAATTGAACTTGGGTCTTCTGGAAGAGCAGTCAATGATCCTAGCTCCCTCCATCCATCAGGGATAATATTATTAATGTCTTTCTCACTGCCTGATTAATTTCCTCTAAAGATATATCTTAGCTTTGTTACATATTTATGAAACTACTTAAGTACACATATAGATACATATTGTTGGCTTATAGTTTACCACTGTGTGTAATTTATGTTAGTAAAACCATTTGGTTGCATCTGACAACCACACTATAAAAGAATCACAGGGCAGCTTGAATTCAACTAAATCTGTGCTATGAGCTGATGATTCCTGAGAAGGACATGACCTTCAGATAAGACAATCAAGACTTCGTTATGTTTGCCAAATCTGCCAAGAAAAATCAATTGCTTCCCTCAAAAACAATTTAAGCAACAAACCTTTCCCAAGGAAGTTGCACACATTTGTTTGTGTGAGTTAAGGTTGGTTTTGAGTTTTAAAATGCTTCCTTAAGAATGTACTGCAAAAAGTGAGTCTGAACAATATAATTTTGGTGTTTTTGGAATAATAAAATTTTATGTACAAACGACAGCCAGATGAACCATTGATGTGTTAGAGTAGTGACTCAGCAAGGGTTTTCTAATTCAGTATCAACTTTGAAATGCTGAACACTATACTATAGTGTTAATGTTGAATTACACTCTAGGCATTCATTCTATTACAGAACTTTATTATAGAACAAGAGCTACATGGTGAAAAAGTATTATTTCTTAATGGCATTTTTCTTCCTCTTGAACTCACAGCCTTATTGATGTAACTGTATATTCTTGCTCTGAAATAATGCAATGTTCTCTTTCTGTGTCATTTTTATGTTTATTTCAAGCAATTGTCCAGACTCTACATAAAAGAGAGAGGATAACAAAACATTAAGAATTTTATTCAATAGAAAAGAGAGTAAAATCAATACAAAGAATTTTATTGCCATAATTATGGCATTAGCATATACATGTAAGCATGTTAGTAGAATCATATTTATGATGAATGTGTTGTGTTTTAACTAAAACATAGTCCATGAAGCATTTTAAAATATAATGAAAACTGTTAAAGTGGAAAGGTTATAATTTGCAATATTTAAGTTAAGCATCAAACTACCAAAAACTCCTATTACTACATTCCATGAAAGAGGTCTTTTGTGTTCTGTTATAAGTCATATGACATATCTGGGTGCTTCTTAGAATGATAATGAAAGAATTTGTGTGACAACTGGTAACAGAGACCAAACAATGCACATATCCTGAGTATGTTACTACAAGGGCACAGGTAACTTGTGGCAAAGCTATTTTCCTGAAACAATTGCAGACATATACAGATCCATTGCACACAGCTAGCTTCAAGTTTAGTGCTTATGACATGACACAGTTGCATTGTGTGGCAGTTATATAAGAACATAACTTTTCATAGCAGGAAATCTTTGCTTATAGTTGGATTATTTAACATCTAAGACTGGTTTTATTTTATTTTTTATTGATTTTTATTGAGCTCTACATTTTTTCTCCTCCCCTTCCTAACTCTCCCCTCCCCTTCTTCCCTCCCCCAAGGTCCCCATGCTCCCAGTTTACTCAGGAGATCTTGTCTTTTTCTATTTCCCATGTAGATTATAGATCCATGTATGTCTCTCTTAGTGTCCTCATTGTTGTCTAGGTTCTCTGGGATTGTGATTTGTGGTCTGCTTTTCTTTGCTTTATGTTTAAAAACATTTACACAATGAAGTACCACACAGCAGAAAAAATAATGACATCTTGAATTTTGCAGGCTAATGGATGGAACTAGGAAACATCATTTGAGTGAGGTAGCCCAGCACCAGAAAGACAATGATCACATGTACTCACTCATAAGTGGTTTTTTCTAAGACTGGTTTTAATTCATGAAACTGGGAAAATGTTTTATACTTAGCAAATGTTTTGCAGCATTCTTGTACATTTGGCAAACACCTATTGTTAGCATGCCCAGGCACACTGACGTGAGGGGTGAAAATGCTTGATGGGGTGGGCAAGGTGTTTGACACATAGCTCTTGTTTTGGCCGACTTTGTGCCACTTGTGCCTGACCTTGTAGGAACGATACGTGGCTCCTCTTTGCACCATCTCTATATTCTGCCTTCAATGCTGCTCACTCTGTTTCCACTGTTCTGCACAAATGAACACTGAGAAGGAAATTCTCATGCCCATGAATGACCCAGAAGATTGCAGTGATGGTGTTAGGATCTCTGTAAGTGGAGACTGCTTGTTTATTTCCCGGCCACCCAGACCCAAGTAATCACACAGAAACTATATTAATTACAACACTGTTTGGTCTATAGCTTAGACATATTTTTAACTAGCTCTTACATCTTAAATTAACCCGTTTCTATTAATCTGCACATTACTAGAAGGCTGGGCCTACCAGTAAGGCTCTGGCAGTGGCATTTTCCTTTTGGCAACTACATGGCGTCTCGCTGACTCCACCTTCTTTCCTCCTCTATCTTTGCTTGGATTTCCCGCCTAGTTCTATTCTGCCCTGTCATAAGCCAAAGTAGCTTCTTCTTTAACCAATGGTAATAAAATATATTCATAGCACACAGAGAGGAATCCCTCATCAGATCTCTGGGTGTTTTGTTGTCTATGGGTAATCTCAAACACACATGATCTCATTTGATTTTGAAAAAAATGGAAAGATGTGTAAGTTGTTTAAGATACATGAGATGGATACATAAATGTCTAAGTTGTGTAAAATACATATAAGGCCAAGAGTGTGTGAAAAGAGCAAAAGTATCCACTATGTAGTACTTTCTTTTAAAGAATTTAAAATTAGGAACAGAGATTCAAGCTATCCACATGTAAATATTAGGGAATAGTAGTGAAACCCAAGATGTAATGCAGGTCGCCAGTGAAGAAAGCAATTACGTCATTGCAGGCATGTGTACATTTATCTGCTCTCACTACTATTGAGCAATACTGCTTTCTGTGTGAGAACAGAAGGCGCTGTGATCTTCTGGAGAACTGTAAGTCTTGTGTTTGGGGTTGCTACTTAGTGTTAGCTTTTCATCTACAGGTTGAGGCAATCAGGACTGAAAAGCACAAGCTCCGCACTAAGCATGCATTCAGTATCCCGTTGGGTTTCTAGACCTCCGTGCTTCACTTTCCCAAGCACCTCACACTGTGTCTTGAAGTTAATCAGGAAAGCCTTTGTTCACGGCCAGATGGGGGTGTTGACCTAAGGAAATGAGCCTTTAGCTACTGGAAGTCCACTGTGCCAAGGACAACATTCCTACGTGAACATGGAAGAAGCAATCATTGTTTGAGTCTACCTAGTCGTCCCACAGAGTTGCTGAGTCCTGGCATTCCAGTCAGCTTGAGGATGGCGAAGTGAGAAGAGACTCAGAGACCACTTGAAAGTCTTTTCCCCTGCTTAATTAGGTAATAAAGATTTTCCAGGAAACTACTTCCTTAGAGCCAAAAGAACTTAGCCTTGCTGACCTAACACATTGCAAAAATAGATGCACAGAGCTCCATTTTCAACAGTCTGTCTGTCCACCTGACTGCCATCATCACAATGGCCATAAACCCAGCTTCTCTTCTGTCCTTGGAGTCACTAGCGGTGGACTGCTGCTCCATCTCTCATCTAGACGTCCCTACCCACAGGAGACAGATGGATTCTTTTAAAATAAAAGTTAGTCCCTGGCACGTACTTTTCCCACTGAGATGGCTCCCTATCTAACTCTAAGAAATTCCACAGTCCTGAAAATGGCCCCTAAATTTCTGATTGGCATTATTTCTGAATCCTACCCTCAGTCAGCCTTCACTTACCCAGCTTACCCAATTTGGCTTTACTTGTTGGACTTTGAACATGAAGCTGGATCCCAGCCAGCACTGGGAAAGCCAGGGTCTCCTCTGTGAGAACGCTGGTGCAGTACCCAGCACTCAGATAATGTCACGGCTCTTCTCTTTGCCACGTTTAGACTTTTGTACAAATCGTATTTTCTCAGCACCTTTTCTTCCGTCACCCTATGCACAGTCCCAACACTCTTTAATCCCAGCTGCACACTGCAGTTTTTTATGATTGAATTTATCCATTCTTACAAATAGATAGTATTAAATAGTTCATTGATTTGCATATTATCCACATACTGTTAAAATGCAAATTCTATGAAGATAGGGTTTTTTTTTTTTTCTGGAACGCCTGGTTCAAAGAGGAGTCAAAATAAATACCAAATGACTAAATGGAATGGATAAACTGCAGTGCAGATTAAGTCTTTCTAATATCCATGGATACAAAATGTTCGTGCGGTCTGTTATAGTTAATCTTCAAAATCAATTTATCTGGATTTAGAGTCACCATGGAAACATAAACCTGGCTGTATCTATGAGAGGATTTCCAGGCAGGGTTAACTAAGGAGAAGAGACCTATCTTGAACATGAGTGGTATCATCCCATGGGCTGGGTTCCCAGAGTAAATGAAAAGGAATGAACTGAATGCTGGTTATGCTTTTTTCCCCTTTTCTTTCTTTTCTGATCTGTGGACAAAATGTGACAAGCTGGCTGATGCCTGATGTCCCCGTTGTCACAGAAAGACTCACTCTCTCCACCACACCTTCTTCCTCAAATTGTGAGCTAAAATAAATCCTTCCTTTTGTAAAGTGTGTTTATATTTTCGTCAGATATTTTCACAACAAGAAAAGCAACAAACAGGGAAAACCTGAGAATGGGGTCATTGCCATGATAAACTTGACCTCGTGGCTCAGAGGCTTTGAGGACTGGTTTCTAGAAAGAGAGTTTGGAACGCTATACTAAAGAAGCCCTTGAACGATGTAAAAAGAGTTGTTTGGGACATTCTAATGACAAATTGGAAAACTATGAGGACGAAAGATTTCCAGAGACTGTCCCCAGCTCCTGAGGCTCCAGAGAGAAGAAATGGCTCTATGGGGACCTGGAGAGGAATTTGGCTTCATCTTGCCTGCGTCCTGAAAGCTTTCATGAGTTTGACTGCAAAGGTAACATAAAGACTAATACTTCCTGACAGAAACTTTAAGAAAAGAAAGCATTCACACTGTGGCATGCTTATCGTTTATTGACATTATTCATGCCTTTCATGAAAAAGAAAATGCAATAAAATATGAAAAATGTAAAGTTTGGCAAGGAAAGAAGAATGAGTGAGTTTCAAGTTGCAGATAGTGAAGGTACAGACCAAGTATCTGTGACTATTAGAGAAATTAGCACCAGTAAAGGTAAGCATCAAGTGTTAGTTCTTAGCTGTAACAATACAAAATGTGTCCTGAACACAAGACCCTACCCACTGCAAAATCCAACATGTGAAAATGCAAAATCATTTGGGAGAAGAAAACTTGAAGGAAAAAAAATACTGTCTAGGGAAATGTCTCTTCAAGGTCATCCCAGAAGACAGATAATATAGGTCACTTCAACTGTGGTCCAAGGGAGCTAGACTCAAGTTGATAGCATCATACATGTGGGATCAGTTTCATGAGCATGAAAGATGCAAGAATGAGGGGCTCAATAAAGGCTTTCACTAAGGTTATAAAATGTTGCTGAGGCCAAGCAATAAATTATAGTATCAAAATCCCTCCAATAAGGTCATGATAGGCCGTTACATGACGCTAGAAATATGAGCCTAAGTTACAGTGGAAACCCCAAGACCTTGGAAATGCCAGCACTAGCAAATTCTCACTGAAGAATACTGTAGAATAATCCTTTGGTATACTGTAAAGATTTGTCACTTGAATTGGTTTAATAAAAAAGCTGACTGGCCAGCATCCAGGTAGAAAGTATAGGTGGAACAACCAAACTAAGGATGTTGGGATTAAAAAGGCAGAATCAGTGGAATCTCCAGCAGACACAGAGAAAAGCAAGATGAAAAAAGAGAAAAGCATATTGATAAAAGGTACCAAGGCATGTGTCAGGGCATAAACAAAAAAAAATGAGTTAATTTTACTAGCAAGAGTTTGCTAGTAAAAATCCTGAGCTATTGGACAATCATTTAAAATTAATAGCGGTGGATAGTTAGGGTGGCTTGCAGGACACAAACTTCTGCCTACAGAGGAGAGCTGGAGGCACAGAGTAAAGCCAACTTGAGAGCACATGTGCTGTAGGCAGTAGAGATGGAGAAATGAGGCTGCCTATGTTCATCAGAGTCCAGATGATTCCATCAACATCCCCAGTGTTAGACACGGAACTGAAGGACTTAGAAATTGTCCTGCTGTGTATAGTTACTGGTTTGGTGTGGTCTCTTCTTGCTACGTTCTTATCATTCAGTATTTAGACTATTAAAGAGTTTCAGGGGTTTTAGAGGTAGACTAAATGTATATTGCATTATGAAAGGAGAAGGAAACTTTAAGGGTGATGAAGTGGAATGCTATGATTAAAATGATGTGCTTGTCTATCAGATTAAGATGGGATGGTTCTGATGGTTAACATTCCCTGTCAACTTGACTAGATTTAGAATTGCCGTGAAAATACATCAGTGAAATGTGTCTATATGTGGTTTTCAAAAAATTTTCACTGAAGACAGAATTTGGCATGGATGTCATCATTTCAGGAGCTGGGGTCCCAGGCTGAATAAAATTGGGGTTCAACACCAACAATGATTGTTCTCTGATATCTGGCTATAAGGATTCAGTGCCTGATGGTTTTGCCACCACAGTTAGAACTGTTCCATTCTGGTCACTACATTTTTCTTAATGTGATAAACTAGCCTAAAGTTGTACACCAAAATAAACTGTTATTTATTTAAATTGCTTTTATCATGTATTCTATAACAGCAAGGAGAAAGGGGGCTAATATACAGTTATATTAATGATCTTCCCTTGGCATCCTATCAAAAAATTAATTTATTTTTTAAATTTTATTTTACATTCCACTCACAGTTCTCCCCCCCCACCCCTCCTCCCACCTCCAACTTCCCAGCCCAGCCCAAACCCTATTCACTCCTCCCAATGTGTAAAGACTCCTATGGTAACTCAACAAAGTCTGGCACATTAAGTTGTGGCAGTATCAAGCCCTTCTCCCTTGCATTAAGGTTGAACATAGCATCACACCATAGAGAATAGGCTTTAATAAGCTAGCTCATGTACCAAGGATAGATTTTGGTCCTACTTCTAGATGCCTCACAGATAGTCCAAACTTCATTACTGTCTCCCACATATGGAGGCTTAGTTTGGTCCCATGGAGGCTCCACAGCTGTCAGTCTAGAGTTCATGGGTTTCCATGAGCTTGGTTCAGCTGTCTCTGTAAATTTATTTCTCCATCATGATCTTGACCTCCCTTGCTCATATAGTCCCTCCTCTGTCTGTTCAACTGAATTCCTGGAACTTGGCCTGGTACTTGGTTATGGATCTCAGCATCTAGTTCCATCAGGCTTTATAATGATAAGTGTGGTGTTCTCCAATCTGATTAAAGGGGAAGACCAGTTCAGGCTCCCTCTCCACTATTGCTAGAAGTCTTGGCTGGGGTCATCCTTGTGGATTCTTGGGAATTTCCCTAGCACCATGTTTCTTCCTAACCTCATAATGGCTCTATCAAGATCTTTCCTTCATTATTCTTCTACTCCATCCCTCTCCCCCTTCGACCATTCCATTCCCTTTACTTCTTGGGCTGGAGAGATGACTCAGCCATTAAAGGCTAAGCTCTATCAAAAAATTTTAATGGCTTCCCTTCCACCCAGTTAGCTAAAAGTCAAAGAACTACCTTGACATTCCATCTTAGTCCTAACTCTACCGCTTGGCTACTACATTTCTTATCACTAGCGTCAACCCCATTGGGATAGTTTTTTTTTAAGTATTTATTAATCCCTTGAAGATGTGATGCAATGCTTTCTGATCATACTCAAGATTGTTCCTCCCTTTAACTTCTCCCTAATCCACCCCACACCCATCCACACCTATCTTAATTAATGTCTTTATTGTTGCTGTTTAGTAATCAAAAAAGTCTAATTTGTGTGTGTCCATCAACTGAAGCTTGATAACCTGTGCCACACCCTTACTGAACATTTACTCTTTCTTAGAAGCTATCAACTGTCCCGTAGGGTGGTTTGAAGGAGCATTTATAAGAGAGGTTCTCACAGAAGAAAATAAAAGAGCTAGATTTCCCAGAATTGGAAGTAAGTAGAGGTCATTTTCATGTAAATTTTAGTAGTGGTTAAATACAGTAGCAGAAAGGTTCTGTCTACGTGATACTTCTTTACAGGTCTTACGACATGTACGCATTGAAGTATACCCACACGTTCACCATGACTACAAGACAAATGCAGAGATAAAGCATACATGAGCAGAGCGCGTGGACAATGAGTACTGCTGCTGAATGGCAGGTGCAAGGAAATTTTCCTCTTACTCTCAGCATGTGGACCTAAATGAATGAGAATAATTTACTGGTTAATTCATCATTGGTACTCTGGATAAATTGAGGGTGGGTTTTTTTGTGGTAAAAATCCAATAAAAGAATAAATTTTAGTTTTCTCCTTAAGATACATGCAAATCATGCTATCTGATGTTAATGTATGATTGTCAACCATCTGTCAAAGTCAAAGTATTATACATGTGATAATGAAGTCAATTTTTCTGTATTGCTTTAGATTTTCATTTTCTTATGGAATATTTTTGTATGTATGCTTAGACTGAGAAGAATCACCCTCAAGGTAAGAAGGAACAACAAAAACTGGAGAGATGGGTCAGCAGTTAAAGTGCTGGCTGCTCTTGCAGAGGACCTGGAATCAGTTCACAGCACCGCCATAGTGGCTCATAAACATCTGGAACTGTGGAGCCAGGAGATCTAACACAATGTTCTGCCCCCTGTGGCGACAGGCATGCACTGCACAGGTAGCACACATACATTCATGCAGGCAAACTCTCATACAGAGAGAATAAAGTTAAATCTTAAAAAAAAAACTACAAATGAAGAACTTACAGTACATTTGTTTATTTTAGAAACAAGAGCATCAATATTCTGAACTAGACTAATATTCTGAACTAGTAAAGGGTTTTATTACTTTAGATTAATGTCCTTAATTTTCATATGAATGCTGTGATTTTTTATCAAAAATTACATTTTATGTTTTCATGAAAATATTTGAATATACAGTCTTATTGTTGCTTCCATTTCATTCATGACTGACTTGATTCTATCAGGACTTCTATTGAGAGTAGCAGTGTCCCTTAACCAACTCCTGATGGTAAACTTCTCTCTATGAGGCTAGAAATACCGCTCAGAGGTAAAGAGCACAAACTGCTTCTCCAGAGGACCCAGACTCCATTCACAGAACCTGTATGTTGGCTCACAACCACCTATGACTCCAGTTCAAGGGGATTCCATAACCTCTTCTGTCCTCTATGGGCCCCAGGCACACAAGTAGTACACAGACACACATATAGGCAAATAACCCATATACATGAAATAAAATAAAAAAAATATACTAGACTCTCCAAAATATATGAGCTGTGTTTAAAAAAATAAAGGAAAAAAGTAAGCTAAAATGTCTTTATTTATATTGAAGACTGTCTAGAGTTTAAAATTTTATAAGTCAGCTACAGATATGCACGGTGGTGGCCTTAACTGAGCATTTTCATAGATGCTAAGATACTGGAGTAGATAGCCATGCAACAAAGGACCTGTTCCTAGGACCTCCTTTACACCAGAGGGCCAGAGGCAATGCTGCTGCAGGGATGTTCACAGTGGCACCTCTGACTTCCTTAAAATTAAAACCAGACCATCAGGCATTCTGCAAATAGAGAAACCAGGTTGAGTTGATGTAGGACAAGAGATAATGAGAGTCACCTTCTGAATTTTTCATGGACAGACAGCACCTAGCGAATATGGCCGGAGCAGTCTCCCCTTTGTCAAGGATCCATCCAAGCTATCCTACTACTTTTCCACGGTCACTTATTCGAAATGTGCTCTAGAGGCCCTGCTTCCAGTTAAAACAAGCCCAGCCAAGAGGAGAGGAAAAACAACCATAATACCCTTAACATTTTCCCCTCCAACTTCCACGGGGTGGAGGACATTGTGTTTTCTGTCCTCAAAATTTCCATTCACAAGCCAAATGTGAAAAAAAAAAAAAAAAAAACAAAAAAAAACATCTGACATTCCTGTGTTACAGACACACATAATGCAAAAATCCTGAGTGTCGCAAGATGGAACAGGTGCAGCCAAGGCATCAAGCAGGAG
The DNA here is from genome assembly GCF_014885135.2 of Alexandromys fortis. Lineage (NCBI taxonomy): Eukaryota > Metazoa > Chordata > Mammalia > Rodentia > Cricetidae > Alexandromys > Alexandromys fortis. The sequence continues at coordinate 855,985 of NW_026068142.1, read as the reverse complement.
AAAATTGTTTAACGAATTAAAACATTTCTAATTGTCTTTCTGGAATTTTACAACTTCTCTGCCAAATGGCTATTGCATGCAGCTGTTGGGAATTGCCCTAGCCTTGAAGAGACTGTCTCACTTAATGATAACGTTTATTGTAGGCAAAGTGGTTTGATTTCAGTGTTTTCCCTTTTGTTCTAAGTGTATTTTCAAAGAACAGAAAACAATATTCATATTCATGTCGATGATGAAAGTAGAAGCGCTAAAATATTCCCCTAGGTTTTCAGACCATGATTTTAAAATTCTCACCTAGCTGAGATAAATTTATAAAGTGAACGGAAGAATACATGGTGCAACAATTAGGACAATAACCCAGAAATATTTTCACAGATGTCTTCAGTACTATAGGATAGGGGCACCTTCCACGTTCAGTATACATTTAAGATGTCTTGCCTTGGCATCATACTCTGTCTTAGTCTCAGAGCTGAATTAGCTAAGATATATAGAATAGACACATTCCCCTCAGTCACGCACGTGAGCAGCAGCAAACATCAAGGGCTGGAGTCAGCCTTGGAATCACTTTGGAGCTTGAATTGTTTGACAAAACAAAGCCCTGTTCTTCCCTGTGAAATCTAAAGGAACTATTGACAAGTGACGTGATTTACAATTTTTATTCCTATAGTTCATTTTTATGTCTAAATAGTCCTTGCTTATTTCTTTTCTTATAGCTTCTCCTAAGAAAAGAATAATGAAATCTAATCATTGTAAATCACTCTGGCCAAGTGTTATGTTCCAAAGTCAGTATACACACCATCAATAATTCCCATCTTAAGAATAATATCTACAGGCCAATGCAGTCTGTTCTGCTAACTGTTCACAGCTGAGAGTGATAGGATCCAAGTATACCTGAGAACTACATACCTTAGAATGTACCGCAAGACATAAGATTGACTAATTGTAATGAAAAGCCGGTAGTTCCAAAGAAAAAGCTGATGTTCCAATGAGGAAAGGATACATTTGTGCTACAAGATGGCACTGTGCTTTCTCTCTTCCAAGACACCTTCTGATTAGAACCCTGCCACTAGCCGAGCTGTCAAGGCATGCTAGAAGGGAGATGTTAAGCTTCTTAATACCACATGTCTAGTTTTTAGTGCCAGACTGATCCATAAAGACTGCTAGAAAATGCTTAGAAACAACAAAGGGAGATATTTCATGCCACTGTAAGGTCCTCTTTGACCTTACTCCTTCAGAGTTGCCAACTTTGGAACTGGAGTCCTTTTCAATCCATGGTTACTTCATCTCCACCTCAGCCTCAGTGATCAGCTCTAGGTATGAAGAAGCTTGCTAGTAATTTCTTTCCAATTTGGGTGGAGAAATAACAACAGACTCACTATGTTGAACATTTTCTCTTGCTAAAAAAAATCAGTTTAGGGAAATCAATCAAAGTCTGAAGACTGAAAGTTGAAACGAATTGGATGATATTTTTAATTCTTCTATCAAATATCATTTGTGTTGAAAGAAGAAAGTGTACTTTTTGGAAGGACTTAGAGAATATGGGGTCAGTATCCACCAACCTGGCCATGGAATAATAGAGACTTTGCATTGAAGTTTCATTATGACTGCTCAGAGCTTTTATCCAGCAATCTATTTTGTATCTGAAAAACATTGATTTTCTACAGACAGTATATTCCTCTAAATAAGAAGGAAAATAGAATTGGCCTTACCTTCTTCCTATTCTCCAATGTGCTAAGAGAGTTCTATAAGATTTTCACCAGTTGAAGATCGATTGACTTTAGCCAGTTGGGATGTAAAAGACACCATTTATGATCATTCTTATATTAAAGCATAAATTATATTTAAACTTATTGTACTTCACTGGGCAGTTCTTTCTTTTTGGGTGCTCTTATATCTTCCTATGAAGTTGTTGTTTTCCACATATTATTGGACTTTAATTCTTAATGTGACTTAAATGATCCTTCTGTGTGTGTCATCTTCCAAAAGAATGAGGCTGCCCCAGTTTAGCTGCCTGTCAGAGATAGTTTTCAATCACTGGAGCATGTGACCACAATAACTCCTCCCACCGGGAGAGACGGAAAATTGTCTGCTCCCATCTCAAGCTCGTGTGGTGTCTTGAGGTCCACCATTTCTGGCTGACTGAACAGTTAGTTACTCCCAGTTTCCTTTCTTTCTCATGTGTATCCTAGGAAAATAACCAGTGAGCAAGAGAAATCCAAGGAACTCAGGTTAATCATTGCACTTCTCGAGAGGCAGATGTGGGGTGTGTGAGACAATGGAGGAAGTTCAGGAAAGGAAAATGGCTCTCCCCCATTTTCCAAGAAGCTTAGCCCTTCTCAGACCACGGCACATGCTGCAAACCTGATCAAGTCTTCCAAACTCTGAAAATAGCTAAGTCTTCTATCCTTATTTTATGGTGCTCTGTGTACCCTGAGCCCGGCAAAGAACACAGATGTACTGTGCAAAATTAAAAACTTTTCACAAGCTCACTCATTTCAACCCAAGTATGTTTTCCTAGGTCTTCCTCATTTCTGTTACTGGTGACAAATCCCACATACCTCCCTTGTAGACAACAATTCAAGCAACAGGCCCAGGGCACCAGGATTGACAATGTCATCTTTGCACGTGAAGGAATGACGTCTGTGCTATTGCATGACTCTTAGCTAAACCTTTAACTTAGAATTTTAGTATGAGAGAGAAAGTCATTTTTGCATGATACCGTGTTGAAGTTAATTATGGTTTCTCTTTGCTCATGTTAGAAAGATGTCAGGTATTTTTTGATAAGGTGACACCAATTGTTTTTCATCTAGTCCTTTATCACGGGTATCTGAAGAGGATGGTGCCTCACACAAAGAAAAAAATAATGAACAGGACGGTGTCTTTGGCTAAGGATTGCCATCTGCCAGACTGTGGACAAGAATGTAATTGAATTTGACCTTGGTGTCCAAGGTTAGAGATAGATCTGATAAGTGGGAAACAGCCTCTCCTCCCACATCCTGCTCATGGAATGTAGGAAGTGACTAAAATAGGGAGCATGGGAAGTTTGCTGCTTGATGTCTCAAGGATTTGCTTCCTCAGTACTTTCCAAAAGTTCAGGAACCCTGTTGTAAGAAAACTCCATTTCAAGATGAATTAAGTGATTTGGAGATTTCTGCAAAAACAATTTTCCCCCATTCACATTTGTCACTCCATAAATGCAGTAAACAAAGAATCTCATTCATTCAACAGAAACCTATTATTTTGTTTTCCCAGTGCAGATAGAATTATTAAAATACTACTGACTTATTTCTCTCGTCGCTGCTAGGTGATTCGCTTATTACCTTTCCTTTTGATGACTCCAGTATTTTACAAAAGAGTAACTGCAAACTTTCTTTTCTGTAAACTGAAAATGCAGGGACATTTTATGACAACTTATGTAGCTTTTCTTCTGCCCAGTGTGACGTACTGTGTTAATAGAAAAACACATACAAGACAGCTGATTAATTTGCCTTAATGTGATAGGAAAGAACAAAGTATTTCTTAAGCATACAGTCCAACCAACTTCAAGATCATTTATGAGTTGTTCACAGGTCTATTGTGGGCACCCAAATCCTATGAATTAATGGCAGAGAGAGAGAGAGAGAGAGAGAGAGAGAGAGAGAGAGAGAGAGAGAGAGAACATGCATTTAGGCCACATGAAAAACTGAAGGCAGACAAAGACAAGTGTGTCCTCATTCATTGCTCACAGGGTGCTTTTCTGACTGAGGGTCTTACCTTTGCATTGACTTAAAGAGCCATGGGACTGGGGCTATTTTCTCATGCAGAATCAGTGGTCTTGTCCTGATCTATACATAATCCTTCTGGATGAACTAGGAAAACAAGAGCCCTCTCCTATTTTAAAAGAAGGTTCAACACTCAAGTTTCCTTGTTTTGAAAATTCTCCGCGGTCCCATCCTCTCCTGTAGACCACAGCTCTTCTGTGTAGCAGCCCCACCTCCTTCAAGTAAAGACCAGTGAGCATCCGATGTAGAAGGTGTGGCATCATAATGAGTGGCATGTCCTAGTGAGTTTAAAAGAACGCCTTTTTTCTTAATTTGTTGTTTTTAGAAATGGAGACAGATGTATGAAAAGTGTTCTTACTAAAAGGTGGAATTAAAATAAGAAGGTAGGTTTTTTTTTTCCTGTATGAGTCTCCATTATTATAAATTCACAGTCCTGACATCTAAACAGGGCAGAGGGTGTCATTTCATGTGCTGAAAGCAAAATCAGTCCCAGTCCAAAAAGAAACCAACTCTTAGAAGCAAAGCCCACCCACCTGCTATGGGAGACTCAATGTGCACAGGGAAGGGAGGAAGCTGGCAAAGGGGGCCACCCTCCCAGGTCAGCAACAGCACAGGCATAGATGAGACTTGGAGACACAGGCATTTGCCTTGCTCGTTTTCAAGGAGGCAGTTAAGGTGGAACATGGGGAATGTCTTCATCCTTGGGTGCAAATCTAGTGTGATACTTAGAAGCTGTCAAAGACTTCCTATTAGCCCTCATTCCTGTAGCCTACCAGCCACTCAGACATTGACAGGCCTACACGTTGAAAATCTGTTTCAGGAGGTGTGCAGTTCAGGAGATCATGTTTTCATGTTGGCTTCTCTTTATTGTTCCCCCTTCTCCATCTCTCATTCTTCTTTGTTCCTTATAAGTTTCTTCTGAAAGCCCATATTACCCCAGTTCTAAACAGTTAGAAATAACTAGGTGGTATTAACTGAAGAGCCATTAGAAGCTACTAAGACATTGGCAGAAATTAAGAGTGCATTGTGGTACTGAAAGCTAAAACTGTGTATATTCATGTTATGAAACTACAGGGGAAAAATAGAAATATTAGCAATCACATGGAAATCTGTTCAGTTCATTTACAATAAGACGGAACTAAGGTAAGTTTTTAAGCAGGGAAACATGTTATAAACCCATTAAGCACTGGATACAGCAGTATGTCAGCCTTGAACATTTGGCTTATTACCAAAATTTTAAATATGCATATGTAGATATTCCATGGTTCCATGTGTGAGAATTTTGCTTTATACATCTACTCATTACATTAGGTAAAAATGCAAGATTGTTTAATGCAACATTTTTATGTTAGTAAAAAGTTAGGGGAGACTTGAGTGTGTATCATCAAGGCACTTGTTAAATAACCATGGAAAAACCACTGTTGGAATTTTATGAGAGTTTGATATAATAATCCCATAGTTTTCATGATAGAGAGGTATCAAAGCATAGTAAGTGAAAGCAGGGGATCCACACATATAGAAACACAAGAAAAAGCCCACAACAACTCTCTCAGGAGTAATGATGAAAGTCGGGAGTATTTGACTTTTCTTTTTATCTTGAGCCCATATAAATTTTCCATTAAAAGCATGTCTTTAAACAAGGAAAATACAAAAAATCACGTTTTATTGTACAATTATGTCTTGTTTTCTTTAAGGATAACATTGGACAGTTAGTTGTCACAGTGTTTCCTTACAATAGTCAACTCATAGTTACAGTTTATACAGAAACTTTCTTACTAGACCTTTCTGAATAAACAATGGAAAAGACTTTTCTTAATAAATAATGAACAAGTGTACCCAACTAGGCTCTAGGCCAGAAAGACACCTGCAAGCAATGGAGTCACCAAAGCCCCGGGCACTGCCCATAACCAGATCTCTAAAGAGAGCTGCACTTCATGTAGAAAATCTCCCTCTACCCACTGTGCCATAACTTCCCTAAGTTTACTGTCTTCATTCCATAAGCATAACTGTCCTCTATGCATCTCAAATCAGTGTGGATTTGATTTAATATTTAATCATTTGTTATGGAAGAAAAATCAGCACAAACACTTTCATCAAATTAAGATCTCTCTATTTCATCATTATAAAGAAAAGACAGGCATGATTAACGGTGATGGCATCCAGTGTTTGCAGAAGGCTCTTCTAGTCAACACTGACATCCAATTCCTAATGCATTTCTGGGGATCACTGAGCTAATGCTAGAGACTCTGTTTTTGTAGCGGTACCTACACCATGTACCTACTTGACTCAGAAAGTCAGGGTCTTGTATTCTCATAATTGCACTGAGGTACCTCTGCTTTGCCAAGTTCCTTAAGTTGCATTCAAAAAGACATCTTCCTTTATATGTAGATACAGATGTATACACAGGAAAACACATCAGTATATCTGTAGATCTCTGTCTAATGGCACACAAAAAGCAAAAGCATCATCAGACAGAAGCACAAAGAAAACAGGAAAGGGAAACTGAGGACAAGGCAGAAAAGAAAGGGGACATAAAAGGGAAAGATGAAAATAAAAACAATAAATAAGGAAAGATAAATCAATATTTTCAAATAAGACAGTTCTGTTATATGATAAAAATAGTGGAGATTAAAAAGCAAATTTGTTTATGGCATTAGTGTCATTGCTGAATTAAATGAAATCCACAGGGTTTCCCTGAGATTTTAAGTTGGGAGGCAATGTCAGGAGACATCAAGTTTCCCTTCCTGACCTACAGTTTTATACTATGTGTTTTAATAGTTAAATGACCAGCCTTACTTATTCCAAACCAATCACCAAGGCTATGTGCAAATACATGGCCCAGTGAGACTCTGCCACATAAAACTCCCAACAGACTACCTGGAAAATGTTATGTTGATTCCCGGGCATGCCAAGGTCAATAGAGAGATAAATTCCCTTTATTAGTCTGTTTCTCTGTTACAACAAAATAACTGAGATGGGGTTTCTTTACAAAGAAAATGGACTTACGTTGTGTGTAGCTTAGCCCAAGTTTCCTTCTTTCTGTTAAGACTTCCTGGCTGCATCAGACAGGCCAGCAGTAGGTGTTAAAAGACATCACATTGTCAGAGAGGAAGCCTTCTTCAGAGAGCATGAGCCAGTGGGTCAGTGTCCTAATGACCTTCATCCAGACCTCATCACTCTAGGGTATCACATCACCACAGTGTGGAACATGTTTCAAATAGGTTCAAATAGGTTCAAAAACTTTGGAGGATACAACTAAGCCACACCCTAACCACAGCGGCCCCATCATGTTCATGCACTTTGGTACAGTTTCTTGGCTGCTGCCAGTGTGCTGTCTGGGAGATATTTGTTGTTATCTTAACACATATAGTGAGCCCCTACATATGCTGAATTGCCCATACCTCATCTTGACTTCCTTTATGATATCCAGGGAAATCCTGTATGGATATGGACAATAGACTTGTCTTCCTTAAATTTCCTTATGTATACAACATTATTTTGTCCAAGTGTACTATGTATGTTTTATTTTATTGTGACCTATCTACACCCAGACATACAATGAGAATTTGACATCAACAGCACACACACCCCTTGTTCCATCTGCACCAAGAATATAGTGACTTTCAGTGGACCTGCAATGGGGCCACACTGCAGTGGTTTTTCACTTAAGAAAAACTGTATAGGAGAGGAGTCTTCTCTGAGTTTCCAAGAGATTGCAACATGGACTATTCCACCAGTGGGATGGATGGTGGGCCTCTAATGTGAAAAATGGTTACATAACCTCTGCGAACAGCAGGGCCAGCTAGGGATCGTATGCTTGAACATCCTCATTCAAACCACCATGCTCTGCCCAAAGTCAAAAATCTCTTTTGAGACTCAATGAAATCTTGGCAACTTTGACTATCACCCTAAAATTAAAACAACCAAAATAAGTGACATACTTCTTACAAGTAAAAGGAGAGAGGGAGAGAGAGAGAGAGAGAGAGAGAGAGAGAGAGAGAGAGAGAGAGAGAGACAAACAAGACTAAAAAGCCAACAATCAAGGAAAATACCAAATCCTGTAGCTTCATTTATAGCTCCTGGGGTTTCAATTTCAACAAAATTGAAAGCTTCTGCCGCTCTCCCTTTGCTGCCGGCAACATGTGAATCTCTCTTAGATTTATTCAACACTATATTCACTCCTTCTTTGCAGATGTCTTATGACCATGGTGTCTCTAACATCTGAGAATCTCTACCCCTATCCACGCTTCACCTTTGGAGTTTCATTGAATGGCCTTTGATGCTCTCCTTTAAGTAACTCCAACCCTGATATACATTGCATGGCCTTTTTGACTCCCTGAAACCATGAGGAAAGTCCAGGACCCACTCAATATTGGATTTTTCATACCTCCAGAACAAATCTATATTGCATATGACTCCAAGTTTGGCTGCTAGAGTGAGATAGACCTGGTCACATTCTACCACAGTTACAGCAGCTTTTACATGTGAAACTGGCAAAAAAAATCTTTCTTATGTATCTTCTTTCTAGGGCACCATTCCTAGTCCAGTGAAGAGCAAGAGGCTTATGAAATTTAGCAATCCATGATGCAATTTAAATGTAATGCACTCTTTGGTTATACTGAATTTGTATCTCCTCCTGTCTTAGTCAAAGTTCTATTGCTGTGAAAAGACACCATAAGCACAGCAACTCTGATAAAAGAAAACATTTCATTGGAGCTAGCTTACAGTTTAGAGATTTAGTTTGTGTTTGTCTTGGTAGAGAGCATGGTGACACACAGGCAGACATGGTCCTGGAGAAGGAGCTGAGAGCCCTACATCCCAGTCTGTACACAGCAGGAAGAGAGAGAGAGAGAGAGAAAGAGAGAGAGAGAGAGAGAGAGAGGGAGAGGGAGAGGGAGAGGGAGANAGAGAGAGAGAGAGAGAGAGAGAGAGAGAGAGAGAGAGAGAGAGAGAGAGAGAGAGAGACTGGGCCTGGCTTGACCTTCTGAAACTCAAAACCCATCCTCACTGTCCCACTACAATAAGGTCACACCAGTTCCAACAAGGCCACACATCCTAATGTTTTCATAGAATGTCACTCCCTATGAGCCTATGGGGGCCATTTTCATTCAAACTACTATGCCACTGTACAGACATATGTTTTACAAGTAATTTCAATTCCTGGTTGGTTGGGTCCTCAGATGTGGAACCCACAGGTGCTAGAGACCAAAGAACATACGGTACACACTTTCTGTAATACACTATCAAAAGAGGGAGTGAAGGGAAGGAAAACTAATAGGTATATATGAAATACGTTGAAAAACTTCTCATTTGCCACATAAAGAAATCATGGTAGCATTTTCCAGTCTCAGCAATCCCTGCCGAGGAGCAATGCAGCCTTAATAGGGTTGCTACTTTCTCCTGTTTACATCTGTGTTTACTATTAAGTGTTTCTGGTTCAAAAATGAAACTCAGAAAGTCCTGCCTGGTTTGGAGAATGACTATCAAAATTTGAATAGGCAGAATTGATCTAATATAATTGAAGTGAGGGAAGGAATTTCACAATCTGTCATAAGTCATCTTAGAACAGAAGTTGTCACTCTTCACTCAAAAGGTAGTGTCATCTTTTGATGCAATATCGGAAACTCTCATACAGATCCCCAGGCCCTAAAGTGTATTTATTACTGGCGATTCCCTACAGGATGCTCCTTTATATCTTCCTTGGTGTTTTTTTTTTTTTTTTCAGCTTAGGCAATGTTACCTCAGGAAAGTTTCTACTCCATTGATCTTCCTTCTGTTGGCTAAACATGCTAAAATTTGTCCTTCTAAATACTTTCTCTCTTACTTCCATGGGTTTTCACCCCAGTGATTCCTCCCGTTACACAGAATAGCTGCCTGTTGCCCTATCAAATGCAGTACATATGTGACTGTCTATAAAATCAGACTGCCATAATCCTGCATTGTTTATCAGTACATAAAATAATTTGTCCATCTCGCTTTTGAAAAGTAGAACAGATGCTTACCCCAGTGTTTTATGATTAGACCATTGGACCATAAATTCTGAGGAAATGAGCTAGTGAGTGAGCATTCAAGGCTTTGAGAGCGTTCATGTGTAGTTAATAAATAACAGAAAAGTTGTGTTGTTTATTTAGAATAAAACACCCATTTGAAGAGGTTCTTCATGACTTTTTGATAATTCAAATAATTCAAAAGTGATTTGTGACCCAATAAAAATGGTGTCAGGGAAACAGAAGTTGGAAATCAAAACGGTTTTCAAGAATGCTTCATCGTGTGGCAGACAATTTACTGTTAGGGCATGACAAGTTAGGCAATCATTTAATGTACTTTTGATTAGTTCTTGACCTTGACTTGCGAAAAGAAGATTATTGTGTCATTAAAAATACTGGGACAAACATAAGGGACAATAGTTGGATGACGTATTTAACATAGAAAGTATTGAATGAGCAGCTCATTGCAACATCTTGTGGAGTGCCAGGTATGCAGCTGGAAACAAGTTAAAGGCTGGGGGCACTGATATAGAGACCAACCTGGGAATCCTTCTCCCCAGTGCTGTGAGAACTTGTGAGGCCTTCCATCCATGGAGTCACAGACATCACCTGCGTAGAGTTTGTCCTTGGGATTTTACAGGCTTATCCTTGTACATTAATGAGAATGCTTGTGGTTTCAACTGTGAAGCTCAAAGACTGGAGAGATGGCTCAGTCCTTGCTGCTCTTAAAGAGGACCTAGGTTCCATTCCCAGCACCCACAAGGTACCTCACAGCCATATGGAGCTCCATCCCCAGGGGATCCAACACTATCTTCTTGTGGAAATGCCTTGTGATAAAAGTCTCTCTTGCGTCCTAAGAGACTGGAATGTAGCACGATTAATAAAAACCCAGAGACAGATATTGAGGTTCAACCTGAAGGTCAGAAAAGCAAAACAGCTAGCCATTGGCTCTTAACTCTACCTCAGTCCAAAATGGCGATCCTGCCTCCAGGAATCCTCAGAATGAGATTGCGTCTGAGAGCTTCTCCTCCTGTTTTATATGCCTCTCTAGTGCTGGGATTAAAGGCATGCATCACTACCGCCCAGTTTTCATGGCAGAATAGTGAGGTTACTGGGACTAAAGGTGTGTGTCATCACTGACCAGGGTATCTGGTAGTATTTTTACAAGGGTAGTGTTTTACCCTCTGATCTTCAGGTAATCTTTATTTATTAAAATACAAATGAAATAGCACTACAGTGGAACTTTTCCAGAGTTAATAATACATCTTGAAGTTGCTAAGGACTAAAGACTGCTATTCTACTGGGTACTTGGTCTGTTTGTTTAACCTGCCATTAAGAGAACAATGTAACAATCAATCTTACCTGCCTTGGATTTCCTATGTAATCAACTTTTATAACCCAAGCTACCGCATAACTACAATCTTAAAACATGTACTGTTCCCTGCCCCTGACCCAGAATAATGCCTCTGTATCATTTGCTGAAAGCAGCGAAAACAGAGGTTGGAAGCAATCTTCTGAAATGAATATCCATTTGTTCATATTGCTTGATAAATCATGATGTTTGCAGTGCTGTTTATTGTCCGGGTCAGTTGGGATCAGTTGGAGTCAGTGATTGAATTCCATGTAGAACTCTGTTAAAGATTCTGATACAGGGATCACATTCCTTTCCCATGTGATGTTCAATAAAGACAAAACAAAGCCCTTTGTTATGGACAGATACACACAGACAGAACACATAGTCTCTCTCTCTCTCTCTCTCTCTCTCTCTCACACACACACACACACACACACACACACACACACACACACATACATGAATAGACTCACAGACAGATCCTCAAGTTAGCCAGATAGATTCATATAAAAAATAGACTGAGCTCCCAAGGTCCCAATGAGGAGCAGATGGAGGGAGAACACAAGCAAGGATGTCAGGACCATGAGGGGTGCACCCACCCACTGAGACAGTGGGGCTGATCTATTGGGAGCTCACCAAGGCCAGCTGGATTGTGACTGAAAAAGCATGGGATAAAACTGGTCTCTGATTATGGCGAACAATGAGGGCTGATGAGAAGCCAAGGACAATGGCACGGGGTTTTGATCCTACTTCAGGTTCTGGCTTGGTGGGAGCCTAGCCAGTTTGGATGTTCACCTTCTTAGACATGGACGGAGGGGGGAGGACCTTGGACTTTCCACAGGGCAGGGAACCCTGACTGCTCTTTGGACTGGAGAGGGAGGGGGAGAGGAGTGGGAGGAGGGGGAGAAAGGTGGGAGGAGGGGGAAACTTTTTTTTTCCTTTTCTCAATAAAAAAAATAGACAGAGGATGGAAGACACGGGAAGCATGACAAAGATAATTTAAATAATAGACTCTTGGTTAAATGACTCTCAGAGAAACCACTTATCTTTCTTCCCTAATTTGACACTCATGCATTATTGGTAATTAAGAGTTAATCATAAAGCCATTTAATCTACACATCTTCTGGCCTTCACAGGCACCAGGCACACATGTGGTGCACATACATATGTAATGGGAAAAAACTTTCTCTCTCTCTCTCTCTCTCTCTCTCTCTCCCCACACACACACACTCTCCCTCTCTTTCTCACCCCCCACACATATGTGTGTGTGTGTATATATTGCTAGAAATAAATAAATCTTTTAAAAATAAACTACGAAAGTACCAGCATACAAAGAGAGGCATTAGACCATTAGACAGTGATTATTTTTCTAGACATTTTATGAGTATGCTGAGAGCAATAAATATTGAGCAAATCTAAAACTATATGCTAAAGTGACATATAAATTAAGTAGGTGTTTAGATAACCTGGATCTGGTATCTACTCAAAAACAGAGGCATATTTGCCTGGATGTTAGAGTTAATGCTTCCTTCTTGGATGTGGTAGTACATGTCTGTAATCCCAGCACTTGAAAACAGAGGCAGGAGTGTTGTTGAAAGTTCAAGGCTAACATGGGTAACAAAATGATCTCCAGGCCAGCGTAGGTCATAGTATGAGATCTCCCTCAAAATAACAACAGCAATAATAAACTGGGTTAAGACTCTCATTAATCAACCACATCTTATTATTTTTTTAAAAAAATGCACTTTAATTTTCAGCAAAACACACATTTCTCATGATTTCTAATTATTTTTTTGTCATGATTCTTTTTCAAAATCTGTAAGCAAGCAGATTCCGGAGAGCTACATTAGAATACGGCCATGGAGTAGGATCAAAACCCAGTGGCATTGTCCTTGGCTTCTCAGCAGCCCTCATTGTCCGCCATATTCAGAGAGTCCGGTTTTATCCCATGGTTTTTCAGTCATAGTCCAGCTGGCCTTGGTGAGCTCCCAATAGATCAGCCCCACTGTCTCCGTGGGTGGGTGCACCCCTCGTGGTCCTGACTTCTTTGCTCATATTTTCCCTCCTTCTGCTCCTCCTTGGGACATTGGGAGCTCAGTCCAGTGCTCCAGTGTGGGTCTCTGTCTCTATCTCCATCCATCTCCAGATGAAGGTTCTATGGTGATATGCAAGATATTAATCAGTATGGCTATAGGATAGGGTCATTTCAGGTTCTCTGTCCTCAGCTGCCCCAGGAACTAACTGGGGACATCGCCCTGGGCACCTGGGAGCACCAAATCTCTTGCCAACCCTAAGATGGCTCCCNGGGAAGATGGGAGGGGGGGAGGAGGCAGAAATCTTTTTTTTTCAATAAAAAAATTATATTTAAAAAAAAAGAATATATGCCAATAAATCCATTTCAAGCTAAAAAAAAAAGAGTAAGTCATAAAATTTAAAGCATACTTAAACTCAAAAAGGAAAGATGTTTAAACTAGTTAGTCAGACCGAAAACAACTCACTAATTAAAAAAAGGGGGGAGGGGGAAAAAAAGAATACGGCCATGGACTCTTTATCTTGATGCACTGAAATGAGAAAATCTTTAGTGCTTCTAAGATTTCAAACATAAATTTGTTTATAAGAAACAGGGAGGAAACTCATGCTAACATAAGCTTTGAGAGGAAATAAAGAGAACATTTCATTGTTTGGAGTACTAAGATTACAACAAATTGAATTTTCATACTTGTTGCAATCTCTCATATGGTATCAACTGGGTGTTCCTGGCTCGCAGATGCATTATCTCCAAACAGTAATGTTAGCTTCTCTGGGCTTTGTTATTTATGATGTTTTCCCCTTTGCGACCTTTAAAACAGAGCACTTTGAAAAAGTACATGTTCTTTCAGTTGGTATCCATAATCACTCTGCAGGATAAATGGACCTGCGGAATCTAAGCTTCTTCTCCAAATTCCAGTTTACAATCTGTTAAAATTGTGTTGCTATGGCATTTTAAATCATAACAATTGCTGTAGTCTTTATAAAAAGAAAGTGAAGGTAGATCTTTAAGGAAGGAGTGCAAAAGATTGCTTTCATCATTTTAGAGGCATAAACCATATCTGATACTTGGACGCTTTAAGGGAATTGTTTTTAAATAAAGGAGGGCAAGTATGATTAATTTATTTTTAACTTGTAAGAATATTTTTCCAAAACACCCCACAAGAGGATTAGAAAATTTTGACAAGTGCAGCATGAGACATATCACTGTTATAGACTTTAAAAGTACTTATAAGAAGATGCTCACAAAGTTGGGAAGAGCAGTCAATATTTGGGAGAAAGTTATGGGCAGTTGAAAGACAGCCTTGATGGTGACCATTAATGATTTGTAAGAAAAGGTGACTGATGAGCTATTACATATGGCTCTTAGACATTCTGATCTATTCAAGAAGTGGAATGTGACTTTGGTTTAAAAGGAAATAGGACACAAAGTTTGCAATAGTTTTTTGAAAAATGAAACTAAAAGAGAAAAGACAAGATAAGCCTTTTAATAAAAATTAAAATCTTTATTGTAGACTCAGAAATCATAAAGAGAAGTCATGCATTATATGATTCAATTCAAGGATTGAAATATCTGAGAAGTAACTAAAGGATTCGTGTCAAGTGGCGCTTGGATTTTTAAGTTGAACTCAGTATGCATAAAATGCTGTGATGAGAGGCCCAGCCATGACCATGAGGTGTGTGTGACAATGAAGACCTGCTGTAAAGCCTCCTTCAGTGACAGAATGAAGACAAACTGTTGAAGGCCTCCTTTTCCTTGGTAACATAATTTCCTTTCTCGGATTACTTCTCTTAATGGCTTGATCTCTTAGTGAAGTTATCAAATACTCCATCTTCCAAATACCAGGGAGTGGTATAAGGCCTAAATCAGCCCAATCTCCCTGTCCTACCAAGACAGTTAATGTAGTCAGAGATAAGACTTACTGGCAGTAACTTGCCAATATGATTGTTAATGAATTTCTAATATTCATGATCCCCACGACTGCCCTTACTGTAGAGTTTCCTATGATGCATTTTTCTGGAGCCCCTATGATTTATTAACCACCGAAAGAGCCTTTCTATAATTTCCCTTCATGTGTAAAGAATACAAAGTTGTCCTCTGATGATTGTAACTAAGAGTTGTTAGTAGAGGGGAAGCAAAAATTTCTGACTCTCCTTCTACTAATTTTGTGCATTTTTCTAATTAAGTAAGTGGTAAGTCTCAGTGAGAGAATCGACATGTAAGGAAGAACATGAAATACTCTGAGGTCCATAGGAGACAACTGCTGCTCCCTTCTGACTTCCCCTATGTCTTTGTGTGTGCCTGCGTATGCATGTGCGCTGGTGTATCAAGGAAAACTGGGGATGTATTTACTTTCTCCTTCCTCTTCTTGATAGAGTAAATCATGAGAATTATTCTATAGAGCAATTTGAAGGTTTTTGTTTCTATGTTGTTTTCTGAATATACCATAGCCATTAAAATATCTTGAAAATACTGTGGACCATCCCAGTTCTTACCTGCAGCCTTCTGTATAAATATTATTTACCTTTATTATGAGTTACATTATATTTCTCCCCAAATTCATATGTACAGCTTAAACCTGTAGGACCTCTGAGTGTGGCTGGGTTTGAAGATGGAGTTTCTAAGCTGGTGATTAGTTTCAAAATAAGGCTGCTGAGCGGGGAGGTGGTGGTGCACGCCTTTAATCCCAGCACTAGGAAGGCAGAGGTAGGCGTTCAAGGCCAGCCTGGTCTAGAAGAGCTGGTTCCAGGACAGGAACCAAAAAGCTACAGAGAAACCCTGTCTCGAAAATAAAAAATAAATAAATAAATAAAAATATAAAAAATAAGGCTGCTGAGGTGAGGTCCATCCCAATCCAACCAGTGTTCCAACAACAAGATATAACGTGGACACATGGGAAGGTTTCTGGGAAAACATGTACAAAGAGGTAAGAATGCATGAGGATGCAAGCTGGAAAGCACTGTAGCCCAGACTAAACTTGTCAAACACTTGATAGCAACGTCCAGAAATGCAAGATGGTAGGATGTGTAGGATGTGGTGGCTCATTGCTGCAGTTATGACAAACTAGTATGGATGCCAGTTCTGGGAAGGATGGTTCTGCTATAGCTAACATTGACATAGCTTTGTAACACACTGGATAGAAGTGGCCGCGCTTTGGAGGTAGCAAGAGAGAAAAGCCTAGGCTTCCTTGATGAGCTATTAGCAACCAGACAGGCTGATGGTCTTTCCATGAGCCCCAGGTGGAAACAAGAAACAAGCACTGGGCTCTGGAGGAAAGGTTGCTGCCGTGTGGCAAAGAACATGGCTGAGTTGTGTTCTGCTGTTTTGTGGAAACTACAATTTGTAAGCCTTTTGGAGTTAATTTTAAGTTTAAGGGATTTCTATAAGAAAAATAAAGTCACAGAATACTGGTTGCTCTTTACATAAATACAAGAGAAAGGGGGTACATTGAAGAAGGCATTGTGAAGGAAAGACTGTAGTGGTATTTTAATAAATAAAGCTTGCTTGAAGATCAGAGAGCAAAACAGCCCCACTGGTCAGCCTTACAGATCAGGTTGGTGGTGACACACACCTTTAATCCCAGAAGCCACACTACTTTGCCATAAAAACCAGATGGTAGTGGTGCACACCTTTAATCCTAACCCTAGAGAGGATTATAGAACAGAAGGAGACAGCTCTCAGACACAGTCTCATTCTGAGATTCCTGGAGGCAAGATCACCCTTTTTGGACTGAGGTAGAGGTAAGGGCCATTGGCTGGAAATTTTGTTTTTCTGACCTTCAGGTCAAATCCTAATATCTGTCTCTGGTTTCTTATTAATCATGCTTCAAAAGACAAACAACTTAGATTTGAAAAGTCATTGTATAAAATTTTGTTTTATTTTGTACATATAAGAACTTCTAATGTTAGCTACAACAGAACATCACAGTTTAATGATCACCTGAGGGAGAGATTCAAGGAGTGGCTCGTGGATCGGAACCTCTACCGAAGCAGAAATGAGAATAAGCACAGCATCAGAATGGATGTTAAAGGTTAGACTGAGGGGAGGGGAAAGAGAAGATGGAGGAGCCCTATGTGGACCTCTCAGATGCTGCATGGGCAGCAGAGCTTTCAGGCTATAGTGGGGGTTGTCTACCTAGGGACAGATCCTGAAGCTAAAGAGATTTATTCTGAAACCGTAGGTCTGAAGATATTTTCCTGCAAGGCTTTATGTTTGCTTGGGTCATAAGACCTCATCTCCCTTTCTTACTTTTTCCTTTTAGAATATGAATATTTGTATTTACCACAGTAGTATTTTTGGAAGCAGACAAGTTGCCTGTTTAATAGATGGAGAGAAATTTTTGCCTCAGGATAAATCACACTTCTAGTTCCATACACACTTTATATAGATGACATTTAGATGAGATTAAGGACTTAGAATTGTTGTTGGATCTAGCAAAGCTTTCTGGGCTGTTTGGATAGGGTGAATGCATTTTTTTCCTTGAGAGGCCATGAATTTGGGGACCATAAGCATAGACTCTAGATTAATTTAAGATTTCCCACTTCATATTCTGGAGCATTTTCCTGGGGCCTGAGAATGTGACTGTGTTTGGAGAAAGGCTTTTAGTGAGGTTAATAATGAAAATGAGGCCATTACAGAAGACTGAATTCAGTCTGACTGAAAAGATCTTTATGAAAAGGTACGTGTAGGCACAAGAGGAGATATCCAAGATGTGCACTCCCAAAAGGACTCTGTAAACACAGAAAACAGTCAAAGAGAGTAGCCTCAAAAGAGAACAATTCTATAAATGCCTTGATTCAGACTACAAAGCTACCCCTTCTGTCATTTAAACCACCAAGTCTGTAGGTTTTTTTTTAAAAAAAACTATGTATTTTGAATTTTATATTTATGAGTATTTGGTTACATGTATGAATGTGCACATCTATGCATCTAGTGGTCATGTAAGCCAGAAGATGGTGTCAGAGTCTGTAGAACTAGAGGCTGCAGGTGGTTGTGAGCTATCTTGTGGGTGCTGGGACCCAAACCCAGGTCCTCTGCAAGAGTACCAGTGCTCTTAATCACTGAGCCATCACAGTGTTTTGTTAGGACAGGAATAGAAAATGCATCTTTGCATGAAATGGGTCCTGAGTAGCAGTTTTTTTTTTTTTTTTAAAATTTGGAAGTGGCAAGAAACAAGTTGAAGGAGCGGTGTTTACCGGATTAGGGTCTGTATCTACCATCCTCTCCAGTCATCAACTTCTGTATCACTTGTCTTCTCTCCTGCCCATCTTGTGCTGAAACCGTATGAAAATTCTATCTCTTTCCCATTTGAATCTGAGAACTTGCCCTGTGTTGTTCAGCTTTCTTTCTCCTGGCTGCTGTATCTGAACTCCCCTTTCAATACGGCAGCCACACGGTACATTTGGCAATCAATACTTCTTAACCGGAATAATGTCACAGCTTCAAAAGGTTTTCTCAGACAATCCCTCCCAAGCCCTTTTATTTTAAAAGGAAATCTAAAGCACAATTATGAATGCTTTGTTGCTGTACACAAAACCATGTCTATTTGAGTTGATTATTTTTCTCAATTAAAAAATAAATTAAAACCTTTTAGAGAAAACCTGGAAACATCCCTCCCTCCCCCACAAAAAATCTGAAAGAAATGTGCATTGTCATGCCTACAATGTAAAATTCAGGGACTAGTAGTAATTTTTTGTGAATCTTTTCTTCAAACTTATTTTTTGGATTATATAATTATGTTCATGGTAATGTATTGTGTTCAGTGATTCAACACTTGAAACAAAATTGCTTATAAATACAATTCAAACTCTAGGAAGAAAATTTGGAAAGAATAGTAGAATTATAAAAAAAAAAGGTAATCAAAGCTAAGAATGCTGCAAAGAAAAATAGTCAGTATTAATATGGCTTTAATTTATCCTCTGTTCCTCTTTTTTCTTTTGCCTTTGAGGTCATGTATGGACATACAGACCCAGGATCAAGGCAGTTAGTCATGGCTTCAAAACAAGGATATAAGGAGGGGAATATTAGTGTATCTAACATTGGGATTATTAGCTGTCACCAGTAAAAGAAATAAATATAAAAACACTTAAAATCTCAATATGTTGTTTTGTTTTTTAAACATGCTGAAAACTATGACTAAACTTTTGAGCCATAGAATGACTACTTCCCCACTTCCTGTCTTTATCTGTGTGGAGAAGAGAGTGAACCTTCTTCCCCAGACAGTGTCCTAAAAGTACAGACAAATATTGTGGAGAATAGCTCAGTCACAATCAAATAATCATGTAAGTGTCAGCAGTTATTGTAAGATTCTTTTTTGTTATCTATAGGTAAAATACATTTCTACCTGACTGACAGTGGATGAGTAATGAGAGTCAAAATATCCTACTAACAATAACTAAATAAGCCAGAGGTAAAGTTAAGATGAAAGGAAAGAAACAACTCAAAAAATAAAAGCAAAACCTAATGTTACAGCTATATTTTACATTCAAAATTTAGGAAATTCACTATAAATCTAAGTGAAAACAGTAAGTTGGAGAAATATACTTATAAATGAATTACATTTTTGGTCATCACTATCCTAATTAGAAAGATTATGAAAATGAACTTTCAGTTTTACAATTTGCCAGCCTTCTGGGGTTAAGACTGAGAGCTCACCTTGGTAACAATTTTGAAGTACATATATATGTGCAATTTGAAGTGAGATCTTGAGCTTTTCAGAAAATCAAATATTTTCTAATCTTTGATTGCTCATATTTTTATTTCTGCTCTTTTTTTTTACTCTTTCTTTCCTTCTGCCCACTTCAGGTCTAGCAAATTCTCCTGCTGACATTCCATGTACAAATGGAAGATATTCTGAGACCTAGGAACATAAAATGCAAAAAATAGAATAATGAAGAACCCAAGAGATGCCCTATCATATGACAAAAGCATTTGTTCAACTATGTTCATAGCAGCATTATTTGTAATAGCCAGAACCTGGAAACAACCTAGATGCCCTTCAATGGAAGAATGGATGAAGAAAGTGTGGAATATATACACATTAGAGTATTATGCTGCTGTAAAAAACAATGACTTCTCGAATTTTGCATGCAAATGGATGGAAATAGAAAACACTATCCTGAGCGAGGTAACCCAGACCCAAAAAGATGAACATGGGATGTATTCACTCATAATTGGTTTCTAGCCATAAATAAAGGTCACGGAGTGTATACCTGGTGAACCTAAAGAAGCTAAAGAAGAAGGTGAACCCAAGAAAAAACATATAGTTATCCTCTTGCCTAAGGGAAGTAGATAAAATTGCCGGGGACAAAATTGGGATCTTGGGGGTGGGGTGGATTGGGGATAAGGGGGGACAGGGAGAGAAAAGTAAGAAGGGGAGGATTGGGGGAACTTGGGGAAACAGGAAGATTGGGATAAAGGAAGGTTGGATAGGGGAGCAGGGAAGCACATATCTTAGTTAAAAGAGCCACCTTAGTGTTGGCAAGAGACTGGAACCTAGAGTGGCTCCCAGGAGCCCAAGGCGATGTCCCCAGTTAGTCCCTTGGGAAGCTGAGGATAGGGAACCTGAACTGACCCTATCCTATAGCATTACTGACAAATATCTTTCATATCACCATAGAACCTTCATCTGGTGATGGATGGAGATAGAGACAGAGACCCACACTGGAGCACTGGACTGAGCTCCCAAGGTCCCAATGAGAAGCAGATGGAGGGAGAACATGAGCAAGGATGTCAGGACCACGGGGGGTGCACCCACCCACTGAGACAGTGGGGCTGATCTATTGGGAGCTCACCAAGGCCAGCTGGACTGTGACTGGAACAGCATGGGATAAAACCGGACTCTCTGATCATGGCGAACAATGAGGACTGATGAGAAGCCAAGGTCAATGGCAAGGGGTTTTGATCCTACTTCATGTTCTGGCTTGGTGGGAGCCTAGCCAGTTTGGATGTTAACCTTCCTAGACATGGAGGGAGGGGGGAGGACCTTGGACTTTCCACAGGACAGGGAACCATGACTGCTCTTTGGATAGGAGAGGGAGGGTGAGAGGAGTGGGGGGAGGGGGAGAAGAGAGGGGGGAGGGGGAGGGAAATGGGAGGCTGGGAGGAGGCGGAAACTTTTTTTTCTTATTCTCAATAAAATAAAAAAAATATATAAAAAGAAAAAAAAGAATATATTGTGTGAAAAAACTCTGTTTTCAATAAAAAAACACAGAAACAGAATAAATTTCTAAAAAATTAAAAAAAAAAGAAATAGAAAATCTCAAGAGGTAATGAGCAACAAAACTGAATAAATAACCAAGCCCTCCCCTTACAAACACCCATGACCAAATGGGCTCATGGGTTCATTCTCCCAAACATTTTAAGATTTACATCTATTCCCCTCAGACTTGAAGAGAAGAAAATCTCAAGCTCATTTTACAATGAAAAAAACAAACAAACAACAACAACAACAACAACAAAAACATAACACCAAAGACACACAAGTACCCTGATCAATTACACAGAAATCCTAGATTCAGGACTGGGAAGATGGCTCAATGGGTACTATAATTGCTGTACAAGCATGGGGACCTGGTTATGGATCACCATCACAACATGGATTATCAAGATTGGGCTAAAACAGCTCACAAGGTCAGAATGTTATCATGAGTCTCTGGGTGGCAGAACCAATATGTACATGGAGCTCAGAATGAAGGAACTAATACAGACATAGAGCTAAGTTTTGAGGACCTAATGTGGATATGGTTCTCAGGGTGGAGGCACCAGTGGGGTCATTGTGCTTGGGGTAGATGGACCAATGTGGATATGAAGTTCTGGCCAGATGCTGTGTTTTGTGTCTGACCCAGCAGACTTATGTGCTCTGCCAGCACTTGTGAAGTCGTGGTAGGCAAAGACGCTAGCCTGCACATAGAGCAAAGCTTCAGACTCTTTATGAACCTTGAAAGTTCTCTTCGACGGTGTTTGTATGCTCCACTGGTTTAAAAGCTGTCACAACAAAGCTAAACTTGATGGCTTAAAGCAACAGAAATATATTCCCTCACAGTTCTAGAGTTGAGAAGTCCAAATCTCACTGTTTGCCTGACAAGTTAAGCATTAGTACCTCCCCCCTGCCTCTCACTCTGAAAGAACAAGGGAGAATTCTTTTTTACCTCTTCTGGTATAGCATTTAAAAAGTCTGCTTCTACAGGACTACTTCCTCCTCAGTCAAGACCCAATCCTAAAAGCATCATAGCCTTTAAAGTGGAACCACAAGCTAAGATTGGACATTTAAAATGTGGGCCTGTGGTGGATGCTTCAGATTCAGATCAGAATATGTCGGCACTCTTAGGACAAATTCCTTTTGAAACAAAAAAGTTGTTAAGCTTATGTGACTACTCCTCTTTTTAAAGTTAATCTGGGCTTCGTTAGAAGTGTATCATGGAACTTGCTTTCTGGGAAGGCACACTCATTGTGATCAAATGTCACTACGTGACTTCTCTGTAAACCTTGTCTATGGAGAATCAGAAAAGGCGAGAAATGTGTAATTCATGGTAAAGTCTTGGTCTCCCACTGGGGACGCGCCTTTTAAAGAAATGCTAGAAACTTTAGAAAGCGAGGTGCAGCGAAGTATGTCATTAGTGATGTTCTCTGGGTGTTTTCCTGTCCTAGGGGTGAGGTAGATGACAGCCAGGTATCCCATTAATTGCTCTATTTTTTATTACTTGTTTGTTTATAATCCAACACCTGAGCACAGCTAAACTCCCAATCAGCTGTCAGCATTAGAAGGTGAAAAACCTGGCATCAACTTTGTTTGCTGTGGAGGTAGAGGTGGGGGAGCCCAGGATGGCCATTAGCAAGATGCCTAGTCTAATTCTGACTTGAATTATTTTCTTTTCCTCTTGTTTCACACCTCCTCTGGCCCCATTTACTCAGAATATTTACTCTCCCCTTGCCAAGGCCCTGTCACTTCTGCTATAAATCAGGTGGCAGAGGATTGTGGTTTCAGAAATTGGGGACTCCCACGGTGGCAGCTACCCATGATGTAGCCTGCTCACAGGTGAGTCAGCCTTGGAGAACAAATGTGTTACTGTGTCTTGGCATCCAATGTCACATCCTTGACCTGCCAAGTAAAAAAAAAAATCCCACTGGATAGTTAACGAATTCTCATAAGACTTCTTAAGTCCCTTTCTTGGCAGGCATTGCATAGGCCATGCCATTTAGGATGATACAAATGGGGAAAAATGAGAAAAATCATAGGTCAGACAGAAGCAGCAATAGCAGATGGGCTGTCAGCTAGAGAGGAAGGTGAAGGAGATGATCAAAACAGGGACTGTGAAGTCCATTCCAATTCATGTGTTCAGAAGCAGTAATCGGGGGCAAGCCGGGTGCTGTCGATACAGATTTAATGCTACTATAATGAGAGTAGGGAGTGCTGGCTTCTGATGGGTCTCAGAGATCTAAGACTAGCCTAGAAACAGTCTAGATACTTGGGGGTGTCCCACGTATACACAGATAATCCTCAGAGATACAAAATATGATAAGTAATTCGCCTTCATAGACAGGTTTAATTACTATTGTTATGGGTCTCTGTGGGTGTGTATGGTATATTAGTGTGTATGTGATTGTGTTCATATGGGCAGATGTGTCACAGTGTGTGTGGGTGGCAGTCAGAGAAAAACCTTCTGGAGTGTCTCCTGGGCTTTCCACTTTGTTTGAGACGTCTCTTCACAATTACCTAAGTCAGTCCAGGCTAACTGGTCCATGAGCTTCAGGGATTCACCAGTCTTTGCTCGACATTTATCTTAGGAGCACTGTACAGCAGACACGTCAGCCACCTCAGCCACTGTGTCTGGCTTTCGTGTGGGTTCTAGCTCTCTACACTTGGGCCGCCAGGCTTGTGGGGAGCACTTTTACTTACTGAGCCATCTTCCCAGCCTTTGCACAGCTGTTGATCATAGCTTTTTAACAACTGATTTAACACATTATTTTAATGTGTTTAATTTTGAGGAAACTATTGGACATAAGAGGTGTTGATCTTATTACTCATGATATTTAAAATGACTCCATGCTTTTGGTCCAGGTTTTGGTAATCACATAATATCAAACAAATTCTCAAAATAATTTCATTCAGATGATAAGCCAAGAAAGCAATCATTCATTCCTTGCATTTTGGCACCAAACTAGCATCATTGGATTTCAAATGCAAGCAGCTATCCAAGCAGTATGGGATTTGATGTAGAGGCTGGACCTCTCTGAGGAATACTGTTTAGCTATTGAACTTCTGCAGCTCCCAGGGAAATCCAGATAGATTATGCCTAGTAAATAAAGCAGTTGATTTTTATTTATGTACCTTGTTGGCAACTTAAGGAGAAGCACACTTACACACCGATCACCATTCTCACTGTGTCCTGAGGCAAAAACATTTCAACTCACAAAAAAATTATACCAGATATTAACATCATATCAGGATGGTGACAAGCTTCTCTTGTCAGTATGAGAACAGTTACAAGGAATTATTTTGTCTTCTTTCCCTTTTTTGAATCCTCTTCCTTTTTTGTTGAGAATATGCTAAATGAAAATATGGTTACTATCAATCAATATAGGAAAGATTATTAAAAATGCTATGAAGAATTTACAATCGAATATCAGTAACAGAGAGGAAAATAAATATAAAATTAAAATGTTATGTGGTAGGGACTTTGCTAAATACATATGCGAAGGGTCAGTAGTCCTAGGGGCAAATTACTCTTGCCAGAAGGAAGGGGGAAAAGAGGTGTTTGCAAAGACATTCAAAGTAACCTTCCTAAACTACAACTAGAAGGACAGGAGGGCTTAAAGTGCCAGGAGAGGTGGTTACTATACACTGAGGAAGACAAAGGAAAAGGCTAAGAAGAAAGAAAGCACTGTCTCTTATTGTGTTTTTAAATACAAAAAAAAAAAACCCTGCCAATCCTGAAAAGAATAAACGATGCGGGGAAGAATACAGACACATTAGGAAGAGGGGCTGTGGCTGGATAACGAAGAGTTTGAGATTTTGTGCTAAGATTTTTCCTAAAGACCAAAAAGAAAGTTAAGGAACTTAAGAGAACTGGCTTTGTAATGGATTGCTTTTGTAGTTGTTTTATCTTCCCATGACAATCTCTGTTTCCAAAGAGCAACACATCATCTTTCCAACATGGCTGTGCCTGCCCTCAACCCACCAAAATACTGCAGGCATCCTAAGGCTGACGTTGGAGCAGCCATGTAGTCACCAGTAGCAACTGAACTTTCTAACACGCTGTGTTCTGCGTGAGCTGGAAGATGGAAGCTATGGGGGTGTTCAGGTGTTTGGAAAGCAAACTAAGACTCACAGAGAGCTTCCATCAAATGGAAGAGTCCCTATTATCCAAAAGAATGTTTGAGAATATGACCAGGTTATGAACATCAATCTAAAAGGATAAAAAGAATGTATTTTTTAAATTCTATTGTTTGCATTCATTGTATGTGGTACTGTGCTACATTAAAAACATTTTTATTCACAGGGTGTTGGTTTTGCACACCTTTAATCTCAACACTTAGGAGGCAGAGGCAGGTGGATTTCAGTGAGTTCGAGGCCAGCCTGGTCTACAAAGCTAGTTCCAGGAGAGTCATGACTGTTACACAAAGAAACCCTCTCTCTCTAATATATATA